>NW_025746665.1:87500-94516 GCF_021184085.1 Oncorhynchus gorbuscha
ATCTTACTAATGATTCCTTCAGTTTACCTTACAACACCCCCCCACCACCACCTTCCCAAACCTAGCCCTCAGCTGCCCTCCCACCCAACTACTTGCATCTAACCCCTGCCTCCCACCTCCCTCCCCAACCTAGCTCACTGTTGCATCCCCTCCAACCTGCCTTCCCCAAAAACCTCCCAACTCCCCCCAAACCCCACTAAATGCACCCCTACCCAATCACCCGACCACCTAATCCCTCCCCGAACTTTCTCCACATCTCCCAGCCTTCAACTGCACCCAATCATCCTCTCCCTCCCACCCCTCACCCAAACCTCCCCTGAGAGCGCCCTGTCCCCTTACGCTGTGTGAGGCTGAGGGTTCCCCAGGCACCCGGTAACCCTCTAGTGCCCAGGTCGTTCTGGTTCAGAGCTGCGAGGCACACACCTTGCCCTGTCCTCCCGTTATATCACACACCTCACACACGCACACCTCACACACTCACACACACACCTTTACACACCCGTTAATGGTTACCGGTAATCACTCCACTCATCCACCAGAAGAGCAGGTATTTGACTATTTATTATCCTCTGCACGGCCTGGGGAGCCTGGGAGCCTGGGGGAGCCGAGAAAGGGAAGGAGGGAGGAGAGGGGTGAATGTTTTCGGGCAGGTCACTGAGGGTGGAATGATTTTTTATCTTGAGATATTGTCCGCATATCGACAGTTGTATATGGATATATGTGCCTGAGTATGAATGAGCGAGAGAATGGAGACGAGAGGCGGAAGGTGGAGGAAGGAGAGAGAGAAGGACAGAATGAAAGAGAGTGTGTGTGTACATCCTCCTCAGCTCCAATGGCATGCCTGCACCGGTACTCACATGGATTACATGATGACATCACACACACCTGGCTGGGATGTGTTACGATGAGGTGTTGACAGTGTTGATGATGTAACAAGAGGAAGAAGCTGAACGTTTCCAGTTGTCTTCACGGCAATGTCGGATTGAGATGTCACTAACATTCTATGATGGAGAATGTGACCAATGTTTTGAACTGTGCTACACATAGAATTAGGAATTAGAATACTAGAATGGTCATGAACCTTCTTATGATGGGATAAAGGTCAGCCATTTTGGTCAGGGCATTGTGATAAGATATTGTGTAAAATAATGAATTTGAAGAATTTATCTGCACTGTGTTTGTTAGCTAGCTAGCCAGCCAGTTTTAGAGGAATGATGCCGCCCATAAAATAGTATCATAGTGTCAGTTATAGTCTGTTTTAGGAACAGCTACCCAAAATATTTCACCTTCTTTATTACCTTACCAAACATATCATGACATTAGTGAGAGTCAAAATCTATCAAATGTGTGATTGTCTAAACATTTGGGCCATTGAAACAGTGTGCACCCCTCCTATAGCAAAGGGGAGAAGGCCTATGTAAAGGGCATTTTGTTTAACTTCCACAAATATATATACATATTTTTTTACTTACTTTAGGTTTAAGGAAGTGTGTAGGTCCCATTATTTATCATAGTGCTCGGAAGGTTACGTTGCAGTGATATAAATGGATGTGATGCTGCTGCTGACCACCAGAGGGAGTCCAATACAAGTTTATTTGACAGGACCATTTTTTTAAACCTTTATTTAACTTGGCTAGTCAGTTAAGAGCAAATTCTTATTTTTAATGATGGCCTGTGCACAGTGGGTTAATAACTTCCTTGATCAGAATGACAGAATTTACCTTGTCAGCTCGGGGATTCAATCTTGCAACTTTTCGGTTGCTAGTCCAACGCTCTAACCACTAGGCTATCTGCCGCCCAAATGGTCCTAGGAAGGTCTGTATCGCTAGATCGCTGTCTTCTGACATGAAATGGTGGAAAATCAAAAAAACAAATTGTGTAAACATACATATTTTTAAGAGGTTGCAAACCAGACTGCACAATGTTCTAAATTTTTTAAATTACTGATAGACATCATTTACAAACAAAGCATTTGTGTTTAGTGAGTCCGCCAGATCAGAGGCAGTAGGGATGACCAGGGATGTTCTCTGTTTAGTGTGTCCTCCAGATCAGAGGCAGTAGGGTGGACCAGGGATGTTCTCTGTTTAGTGAGTCCTCCAGATCAGAGGCAGTAGGGTGGACCAGGGATGTTCTCTGTTTAGTGAGTCCTCCAGATCAGAGGCATTAGGGAGGACCAGGGATGTTCTCTGTTTAGTGAGTCCTCCAAATCAGAGGCAGTAGGGAGGACCAGGGATGTTCTCTGTTTAGTGAGTCCTCCAGATCAGAGACAGTAGGGATGACCAGGGATGTTCTCTGTTTAGTGAGTCCTCCAGATCAGAGGCAGTAGGGTGGACCAGGGATGTTCTCTGTTTAGTGAGTCCTCCAGATCAGAGGCAGTAGGGAGGACCAGGGATGTTCTCTGTTTAGTGAGTCCTCCAGATCAGAGGCAGTAGGGATGACCAGGGATGTTCTCTGTTTAGTGAGTCCTCCAAATCAGAGGCAGTAGGGAGGACCAGGGATGTTCTCTGTTTAGTGAGTCCTCCAGATCAGAGACAGTAGGGATGACCAGGGATGTTCTCTGTTTAGTGAGTCCTCCAGATCAGAGGCAGTAGGGTGGACCAGGGATGTTCTCTGTTTAGTGAGTCCTCCAGATCAGAGGCAGTAGGGTGGACCAGGGATGTTCTCTGTTTAGTGAGTCCTCCAGATCAGAGGCATTAGGGAGGACCAGGATGTTCTCTGTTTAGTGAGTCCTCCAAATCAGAGGCAGTAGGGAGGACCAGGGATGTTCTCTGTTTAGTGAGTCCTCCAGATCAGAGGCAGTAGGGAGGACCAGGGATGTTCTCTGTTTAGTGAGTCCTCCAGATCAGAGGCAGTAGGGTGGACCAGGGATGTTCTCTGTTTAGTGAGTCCTCCAGATCAGAGGCAGTAGGGAGGACCAGGGATGTTCTCTGTTTGAGTCCTCCAGTGAGTCCTCCAGATCAGAGACAGTAGGGATGACCAGGGATGTTCTCTGTTTAGTGAGTCCTCCAGATCAGAGGCAGTAGGGATGACCAGTAGGGATGAGGGATGTTCTCTGTTTAGTGAGTCCTCCAGATCAGAGGCAGTAGGGAGGACCAGGGATGTTTTCTTGATAAGTGTGTAAATTGGACCATTTTCCTGTAATTTTGCGTGTCAGGGAAAATAGATGGCTAGAAAAGTACATTATTTGATTTAGAAATGTAGTGAAGTTGTGCCACCAGAGACTCTGGGTTCGAGTCCAGACTCTGTCGCAGCCGGCCGCGACCGGGAGGCCCATGGGGCGGCGCACAATTGGCCTAGCGTCGTCCGGGTTAGGGAGGGTTTGGCCGGTAGGGATATCCTTGTCTCATCACGCACTAGCGACTCCTGTGGAGAGCCGGGCGCAGTGCACGCTGTCCAGGTCCCTAGGGTATGGTGTTTCCTTCGACACATTGGTGCGGCTGGCTTCCGGGTTGGATGTGCGCTGTTGTTTCGGAGGACGCATGGCTCTCGACCTTCGCTCTCTCCCGAGTCCGTGCGGAAGTTGTAGCGATGAGCCAAGACAGTAACGACTAACAATTGGATACCACGAAATTGGGGAGAAAAAGGGGTTAAAAATAAGAAATGTAGTGAAGTTGTCGAAAAATATAAAAAGTCAATTACAAATACCCCAAAAAACTACTATTTTCACTTAAGTACTTTACAACACTGGCTATTAATACAGACAATTTGTATAAACCCTTATAAACTATCTTTGTAATCATATGACAATATTTTAGGTTGACAATAATTATATTACACAATTTCTGATATATCACATGCCTTACTTTTATTTTCCCACATAAGTAAAATCAGGAATCTACTGCCAGTCATTCCAATTAGACTGGTTTGAAATTCTCCCTGTCCAATATTGCATCCATTTTCACCCCATTCTGGACCTTTGAGGATTTATGACATGGCCCCTCTAGTAATTTAATTGGATCTCTATGGTGCTACCAAGGTGACCTTTTGTGTTTCTGGACAGCTGCAGGTTGCTATGGTTACTAGATTGTTCAGGTAGCATGAATGTGACAATAACAAGGTCGCTAGGGTAACTTGATTGATGATGTAACATGCAGTAATTGTACATGTGCATTGAAAGAGTGTGACAAGTACAACGCTAGGAGAACACAAGGACTGAGGAAGGTGTACATACAAGGGTGTATATATGAACAGCATTGATCAGTACATATACAGTGCCTTGTAAAAGTATTCATCCCCTTGGTGTTTTTCCTATTTTGTTGCATTACACCCTGTAATTTAAATGGATTTTTATTTGGATTTCATGTAATGGACAGACACAAAATAGTCCAAATTGGTCAAGTGAAATTCAAAAAATTACTTGTTTCAAATAAATTCAACAAAAACAAAATCGGAAAAGTGGTGAGTGCATATGTATTCATGCCCTTTGCTATGAAGCCCCTAAATAAGAACTGGTGCAACCAATTACCTTCAGAAGTCACATAATTAGTTAAATAAAGTTCACCTGTGTGCAATCTAAGTGTCACTTGATCTGTCACATGATCTCAGAATATATACACCTGTTCTGAAAGGCTCCAGAGTCTGCAACACCACTAAGCAAGGGGCACCACCAAGCAAGTGGCACCATGAAGACCAAGGAGCTCTCCAAACAGGTCAGGGACAAAGTTGTGGAGAGGTACAGATCAGGGTTGGGTTATAAAAAAAACATCAGAAACCTTTAACACCATTAAATCTATTATTAACAAATGGAAGGAATATGGCACCACAACAAACCTGCCAAGAGAGGGCCACTCACCAAAACTCATGGACCAGGCAAGGAGGGCATTAATCAGAGAGGCAACAAAGAGACCAAAGATAACCCTGAAGGAGCTGCAAAGCTCCACAGCGGAGATTGAGTATCTATCCATAGGACCACTTTAAGCCATACACTCCACAGAGCTGGGCTTTACGGAAGAGTGGCCAGAAAAAGCCATTGCTTAAAGAAAAAAATAAGCAAACATGTTTGTTGTTTGCCAAAAGGCATGTGGGAGACTCCCCAAACATATGGAAGAACGCACTCTGGTCAGATGAGACAAAAATTAAGCTTTTTGGCCATCAAGGAAAACACTATGTCTGGCACAAACCCAACACCGCTCATCACCCCAAGGACCTCATCCCCACCGTGAAGCATGGTGGTGGCAGCATCATGCTGTGGGGATGTTTTTCATACAGAGAAATTCTTGAGGGAAACCTGTTTCAGTCTTCCAGAGGTTTGAGACTGGGACGCAGGTTCACCTTCCAGCAGGACAATGACCCTAAGCATACTGATAAAGCAAAACGAGTGGTTTAAGGGGAAACTTTTAAATGTCTTGGAATGGCCTAGTCAAAGCCCAGACCTCAATCCAGTTGAGAATCTGTGGTATGACTTAAAGACTGCTGTACACCAGCAGAACCCATCCAACTTGAAGGAGCTGGAGCAGTTTTGCCTTGAAGAATGGGCAAAAATCCCAGTGGCTAGATGTGCCAAGCTTACAGAGACATACCCCAAAGAGGCTTGCAGCTGTAATTGCTGCAAAAGGTGTCTCTACTAAGTATTGACTTTGGGGCTGTGAATAGTTATGCACGCTCAAGTTTTCTGTTTTGTTGGTCTTATTTCTTGTTTGTTTCACGATGAAAATGTTGCATCTTCAAAGTGGTAGGCATGTTGTGTAAATCAAATGATACAAACCCCCCCTAAAATCAATTTTAATTCCAGGTTGTAAGGCAACAAAATAGGAAAAATGCCAAAGGGCTGAATATTTCGCAAGCCACTGTATATTGTTATGTATGATGTGTATGTTTGTAGTGTATGACAGTAGTTTGAACTGCCTATAGTTGGTGGTCCTCAACGTGGCTGTTTCTATGGAGACTGATAGGTTTGTTGACTCTCTCTGCGAGTTTAAAATCACTCCACTGGCCTACTGCACCCTCTCCAGCATGACGTCCCCCTCCCTCCCCTTCCAAGAGGATGCTTCCCTCCCTCCTTTCTCCCTCCTTACTTCTCTCTTTCCTCCCTTTCCTTGTTCCTGTGATATTTCTCCTTATTCCTCCTTTCTCCTCTCTGCCTTCCTTACCTCCTTGGTGGCCTGTTCTCCCCTCCCCCAACCTGTCAACCCTCCTCCTCTCCACCCTTCCCAGCCCGCTCCCTTCCTCTTCTCCTTTACTCCTCCTCTTGTCCACTTCCTCCATTTGCTCAGGCTACCTGATGCTCAGGTTAGGGCTCCACTGGTTTCTGTGGAGCCTTGATTTGTTGAGTCTCACATAGGGGGAGACAAGACTGTCGAGTTAAGGTTTCTGACTCAACAAATCCGCTTCTGGCACCGTCATTGAATGACACTGACTGTCACAATGATGGAGAACTGCATGTTTACGAGCCACTTTGACTATGCATTTGAATCTGTGTGTGTGTGTGTGTTTATATGCGTGCGTACTTACGCCTGTGTGTGTATGCCTGTGTGTGTATGCATGTATCGTGCGCGTGTCTGTTTTTATGGTTACCGTATGTAGATGAACAGTATCCACTATTCTACGGTGTCTACAATATTTACGGTTCTCTCTCAATGAGCAGAAAACTACCCCAAAATACATTTGTTAGATCCCAGGCCTAAACTGCCCTGTGTTGTACAGTATTACAGTACGTCCGTGCCTTGCGGGGGCCCATTAGATAACAATAGATTTAATGAGATGTTTGTCTCAGTTAAGACCTGGCTAATTGATGGTTATTAAGAGATAAGATCAGTTTTACTGTTAAATTAATACAGCCGTTACTGTGAAGAAAGGCTTCAGGGACTTTCCACCTGACTTCTCCACCTATTTAGAGAGAACTTAGTGGAATATTGTGTTTAGTTATTTGACTAAATAAATTGCTGAGTAGGATCGATAAGTATTGCTGTTGAATGAATACAGGGATAGAGAGATACGTAGAGGGCCGAACCGATCCTCTAACCATCAATGAATGGATCCAACAGGAGAGTAGGGCTACAGTCCAAACACTCCCCTCA
>NW_025746666.1:0-27500 GCF_021184085.1 Oncorhynchus gorbuscha
GATAGAGGGGAAATAGACCACCCTGCTACCATACAGTGGGTCAACACAAACATTTGCCATGACTGTCCCTCAAAACATACCGTCTACCTAACAGAGCAGACACCCAGCCCAGACTCGCACCCTCACCCCCAAATAACGCATGCGAGGCAGAATTAGGACGACACCCACTAATTACCCACAAGCAACTAAAGGAAAGCGAAGCCCTAACCAACTAGGAGATGAACTTAAGAGAAAAGTCCCCCTCAGACAGCTGGTTCTGGAGTCTCTGTTCACAAATACAAACAGACCCCACAGAGCCCCAGGACAGCAACACAATTAAACCCAACTTAAAAACAAAAAGATAATTACTTGACACATTGGAAAAAATCCAACCAAAAAAAACAGAGCAAATTGGAAAGTAACTTGGCCTTAAAACACAGAACACAGTGGCAGAATACCTCACCATGAGACAAAACTAACTAAACAAAATAGACTCAGTGAGCTTTGCTTTGCTATTGAGAGAGGTCACCATAGGCACCCTCCAGTTCCCAATTAAAAAGCTTGTTGGAGAACCCTCCCTTTCCCAATTAAATAGCTTGTTGGAGAACCCTCCCTTTCCCAATTAAATAGCTTGTTGGAGAACCCTCCCTTTCCCAATTAAATAGCTTGTTGTGTCAGTCATATCATCATTACTCCTAACTTCCTGAACCAGTTTACAGTATGCTGACCCAAACACTTCCTGAACCAGTTTACAGTATGCTGACCCAAACACTTCCTGAACCAGTTTACAGTATGCTGACCCAAACACTTCCTGAACCAGTTTACAGTATGCTGACCCAAACACTTCCTGAACCAGTTTACAGTATGCTGACCCAAACACTTCCTGAACCAGTTTACAGTATGCTGACCCAAACACTTCCTGAACCAGTTTACAGCATGCTGACCCAAACACTTCCTGAACCAGTTTACAGTATGCTGACCCAAACACTTCCTGAACCAGTTTACAGTATGCTGACCCAAACACTTCCTGTTTACAGTATGCTGACCCAAACACTTCCTGAACCAGTTTACAGTATGCTGACCCAAACATGAACCAGTTTACAGTATGCTGACCCAAACACTTCCTGAACCAGTTTACAGTATGCTGACCCAAACACTTCCTGAACCAGTTTACAGTATGCTGACCCAAACACTTCCTGAACCAGTTTACAGTATGCTGACCCAAACACTTCCTGAACCAGTATTGACCCAAACACTTCCTGAACCAGTTTACAGTATGCTGACCCAAACACTTCCTGAACCAGTTTACAGTATGCTGACCCAAACACTTCCTGAACCAGTTTACAGTATGCTGACCCAAACACTTCCTGAACCAGTTTACAGCATGCTGACCCAAACACTTCCTGAACCAGTTTACAGTATGCTGACCCAAACACTTCCTGGACCAGTTTACAGTATGCTGACCCAAACACTTCCTGAACCAGTTTACAGTATGCTGACCCAAACACTTCCTGAACCAGTTTACAGTATGCTGACCCAAACACTTCCTGAACCAGTTTACAGTATGCTGACCCAAACACTTCCTGAACCAGTTTACAGTATGCTGACCCAAACACTTCCTGAACCAGTTTACAGTATGCTGACCCAAACACTTCCTGAACCAGTTTACAGTATGCTGACCCAAACACTTCCTGAACCAGTTTACAGTATACTGACCCAAACACTTCCTGAACCAGTTTACAGTATGCTGACCCAAACACTTCCTGAACCAGTTTACAGTATGCTGACCCAAACACTCCCTGAACCAGTTTACAGTATGCTGACCCAAACACTCCCTGAACCAGTTTACAGTATGCTGACCCAAACACTTCCTGAACCAGTTTACAGTATGCTGACCCAAACACTTCCTGAACCAGTTTACAGTTGCTGACCCAAACACTTCCTGAACCAGTTTACAGCATGCTGACCCAAACACTTCCTGAACCAGTTTACAGCATGCTGACCCAAACACTTCCTGAACCAGTTTACAGTATGCTGACCCAAACACTTCCTGAACCAGTTTACAGTATGCTGACCCAAACACTTCCTGAACCAGTTTACAGTATGCTGACCCAAACACTTCCTGAACCAGTTTACAGTATGCTGACCCAAACACTTCCTGGACCAGTTGAACATGTGACCCAAACACTCCCTGAACCAGTTTACAGTATGCTGACCCAAACACTTCCTGAACCAGTTTACAGTATGCTGACCCAAACACTTCCTGAACCAGTTTACAGTATGCTGACCCAAACACTTCCTGAACCAGTTTACAGCATGCTGACCCAAACACTTCCTGAACCAGTTTACAGCATGCTGACCCAAACACTTCCTGAACCAGTTTACAGTATGCTGACCCAAACACTTCCTGAACCAGTTTACAGTATGCTGACCCAAACACTTCCTGAACCAGTTTACAGTATGCTGACCCAAACACTTCCTGAACCAGTTTACAGTATGCTGACCCAAACACTTCCTGAACCAGTTTACAGTATGCTGACCCAAACACTTCCTGAACCAGTTTACAGTATGCTGACCCAAACACTTCCTGAACCAGTTTACAGTATGCTGACCCAAACACTTCCTGAACCAGTTTACAGTATTGCTGACCCAAACACTTCCTGAACCAGTTTACAGTATGCTGACCCAAACACTTCCTGAACCAGTTTACAGTATGCTGACCCAAACACTTCCTGAACCAGTTTACAGTATGCTGACCCAAACACTTCCTGAACCAGTTTACAGTATGCTGACCCAAACACTTCCTGAACCAGTTTACAGCATGCTGACCCAAACACTTCCTGAACCAGTTTACAGTATGCTGACCCAAACACTTCCTGGACCAGTTTACAGTATGCTGACCCAAACACTTCCTGAACCAGTTTACAGTATGCTGACCCAAACACTTCCTGAACCAGTTTACAGTATGCTGACCCAAACACTTCCTGAACCAGTTTACAGTATGCTGACCCAAACACTTCCTGAACCAGTTTACAGTATGCTGACCCAAACACTTCCTGAACCAGTTTACAGTATGCTGACCCAAACACTTCCTGAACCAGTTTACAGTATGCTGACCCAAACACTTCCTGAACCAGTTTACAGCTGATTCCTGAACCAGTGACTGACCAAACACTTCCTGAACCAGTTTACAGTATGCTGACCCAAACACTTCCTGAACCAGTTTACAGTATGCTGACCCAAACACTTCCTGAACCAGTTTACAGTATGCTGACCCAAACACTTCCTGAACCAGTTTACAGTATGCTGACCCAAACACTTCCTGAACCAGTTTACAGTATGCTGACCCAAACACTTCCTGAACCAGTTTACAGTATGCTGACCCAAACACTTCCTGAACCAGTTTACAGCATGCTGACCCAAACACTTCCTGAACCAGTTTACAGTATGCTGACCCAAACACTTCCTGAACCAGTTTACAGTATGCTGACCCAAACACTTCCTGAACCAGTTTACAGTATGCTGACCCAAACACTTCCTGAACCAGTTTACAGTATGCTGACCCAAACACTTCACCAGTTCAGTATGAAAACACAACCAGTTTACAGTATGCTGACCCAAACACTTCCTGAACCAGTTTACAGCATGCTGACCCAAACACTTCCTGAACCAGTTTACAGTATGCTGACCCAAACACTTCCTGAACCAAACACTTCCTGAACCAGTTTACAGTATGCTGACCCAAACACTTCCTGAACCAGTTTACAGTATGCTGACCCAAACACTTCCTGAACCAGTTTACAGTATGCTGACCCAAACACTTCCTGAACCAGTTTACAGTATGCTGACCCAAACACTTCCTGAACCAGTTTACAGTATGCTGACCCAAACACTTCCTGATAGTGTGAAACACTTCGATGGAAAGTTCACTTCAGCCACCTGCGGACAGCAGCCCCCAAATCAGAGGTTTTAAACAGGGGACATTATTCATTAGAGCCAATGTCTCAGTCTGACTCATTAACAGAAGAAGGGGGTTCCTTTAGACATTACATTTTAATATTTCCCATTATAAGTCTACGGAATTGTGTTCAATAATTCAGCATTCAACGCAATCTTTCTTTTTTAATCACCCGATCGAGTTCCTAAATCCTAAAAGCTGTTTCTTTTTACAATCAAAGCTCATTTCAAACCTAGTTGAATATTTTAGGCCGAGAACGAGCCAACGAACAGAGAAGCAGGCAAATAAACATGCTGAAATGGTTAACTCAAAAAGTAGTTCGCTACGTAGGGAATAGGGGGCTATAGGGCGCTGGTCTAAAGTAGTGTTCTACGTAGGGAATAGGGTGTTATAGAGCTCTGGTCTAAAGTAGTGCACTACGTAGGGAATAGGGTGTCATAGAGCTCTGGTCTAAAGTAGTGCACTACATAGGGAATAGGGTGTTATAGAGCTCTGGTCTAAAGTAGTGCACTACATAGGGAATAGGGTGTTATAGAGCTCTGGTCTAAAGTAGTGCACTAAGTAGGGAATAGGGTGTTATAGAGCTCTGGTCTAAAGTAGTGCACTACGTAGGGAATAGGGTGTTATAGAGCTCTGGTATAAAGTAGTGCACTACGTAGGTAATAGGGTGTTATAGAGCTCTGGTATAAAGTAGTGCACTACGTAGGGAATAGGATGTTATAGAGCTCTGGTCTAAAGCAGTGCACTACGTAGGGAACAGGGTGTTATAGAGATCTGGTCTAAAGTAGTGCACTACGTAGGGAATAGGGTGCATTTCATACAGAGCCATTAAGCCCTGTAATGGCAGCCTAAATGGTCTCTGTTGGTTACAGAAAGCAATAAAAAGGGTTTCACTAAGAGAGACCACTGCTGGGAAAATAAATAGAGGACGCAATTAAAAACGGCAGGAGAAATCTCAGGGAAGAACAAACTAATGAAACACATCGGTCCCTAATAACGTGTATCATCGGAGAGTCAAAGGGAACATGGAGCACAACGTGGATGTGGTCTTTCCTGGCACCGTCTGCAGCCAATTAGGACCAAGTGATGCAACTACCGGGAAATGTATGATAAACTCGTCAAATGAGGCATAACACCAACCTAATAAAATAACCACAAGACGATTCATTCCACTTCCCTCAATGAGCTGTTTGTGAAAATTAAGCTACACAATTTAGAAGATTGGCTTCGGAACTAAAATGGTTTAAAATTCCCGCAATGCCTTCATTAAGCAAAACAAATAGGCCTTCTTGCAAATTTGAACAATTCAAAAAACCTTTTATATGCGATATGAGACAGAGGCCGAGACAGAGCCCACTAGATTCATGAGTGTATCAGCAATAGAGACCTATGAGCCTATGAAGACTGTTCACTCAGGGCTCAGCTTGGTCGGTTAGGGGTGACCCAGAGTGTACATCATCTAGAGACTGTTCACTCAGGGCTCAGCTTGGTCGGTTAGGGGTGACCCAGAGTGTACATCATCTAGAGACTGTTCACTCAGCTTGGTCGTTTAGGGGTGACTCAGAGTGTACATCATCTAGAGACTGTTCACTCAGGGCTCAGCTTGGTCGGTTAGGGGTGACCCAGAGTGTACATCATCTAGAGACTGTTCACTCAGCTTGGTCGGTTAGGGGTGACCCAGAGTGTACATCATCTAGAGACTGTTCACTCAGGGCTCAGCTTGGTCGGTTAGGGGTGACCCAGAGTGTACATCATCTAGAGACTGTTCACTCAGGGCTCAGCTTGGTCGGTTAGGGGTGACCCAGAGTGTACATCATCTAGAGACTGTTCACTCAGCTTGGTCGGTTAGGGGTGACCCAGAGTGTACATCATCTAGAGACTGTTCACTCAGCTTGGTCGGTTAGGGGTGACCCAGAGTGTACATCATCTAGAGACTGTTCACTCAGCTTGGTCGGTTAGGGGTGACCCAGAGTGTACATCATCTAGAGACTGTTCACTCAGGGCTCAGCTTGGTCGGTTAGGGGTGACCCAGAGTGTACATCATCTAGAGACTGTTCACTCAGCTTGGTCGGTTAGGGGTGACCCAGAGTGTACATCATCTAGAGACTGTTCACTCAGCTTGGTCGGTTAGGGGTGACCCAGAGTGTACATCATCTAGAGACTGTTCACTCAGGGCTCAGCTTGGTCGGTTAGGGGTGACCCAGAGTGTACATCATCTAGAGACTGTTCCTCAGGGCTCAGCTTGGTCGGTTAGGGGTGACCCAGAGTGTACATCATCTAGAGACTGTTCACTCAGGGCTCTAAATCGGGGAGGGAGAGGGAGCGAGGTCTGGCTCTAAATCGGAGGAGGGAGCGAGGTCTGGCTCTAAATCGGGGAGGGAGCGAGGTCTGGCTCTAAATCGAGGCGAGAGAGGGAGCGAGGTCTGGCTCTAAATCGGGGAGGGAGAGGGAGCGAGGTCTGGCTCTAAATCGGGGAGGGAGAGGGAGCGAGGTCTGGCTCTAAATCGAGGCGAGAGAGGGAGCGAGGTCTGGCTCTAAATCGGAGAGGGAGAAGGAGCGACGTCTGGCTCTAAATCGGGGAGGGAGAGGGAGCGACGTCTGGCTCTAAATCGGGGAGGGAGAGGGAGCGAGGTCTGGCTCTAAATCGGGGAGGGAGAGGGAGCGAGGTCTGGCTCTAAATCGAGGCGAGAGAGGGAGCGA
Source organism: Oncorhynchus gorbuscha (assembly GCF_021184085.1). Lineage (NCBI taxonomy): Eukaryota > Metazoa > Chordata > Actinopteri > Salmoniformes > Salmonidae > Oncorhynchus > Oncorhynchus gorbuscha. The sequence continues at coordinate 6,638 of NW_025746666.1, forward strand.
GGTCTGGCTCTAAATCGAGGCGAGAGAGGGAGCGAGGTCTGGCTCTAAATCGAGGCGAGAGAGGGAGCGAGGTCTGGCTCTAAATCGGGGAGGGAGAGGGAGCGAGGTATGGCTCTAAATCGAGGCGAGAGGGGGAGCGAGGTCTGGCTCTAAATCGGGGAGGGAGAGGGAGCGAGGTCTGGCTCTAAATCGAGGCGAGAGAGGGAGCGAGGTCTGGCTCTAAATCAGAGAGGGAGAGGGAGCGACGTCTGGCTCTAAATCGGGGAGGGAGAGGGAGCGAGGTCTGGCTCTAAATCGGAGGGAGAGAGGTCTGGCTTTAAATCGGAGAGGGAGAGGGAGCGAGGTCTGGCTCTAAATCGAGGCGGGAGAGGGAGAAGGAGTGAGCCTGCAGCTGTTGTATTAGAAGGGACTTTGAAAAATTGCACACACAAAAAAAATGGGGCAATCAAAATAAATGTCCAATTGATTCTGAGTTCAGGCAGATAAAGTTCATATGTTAAAACTATTTCTATAAAACGTGTGTTTTCAGGTTTTCCGAACTCACTTCCTGGTTTAAAAACACTTGCACTGGAGCTGAGAGCTCTCTCACACTCAGGGACGAGGCATGAGCTGAGAGATCTCTCATACTCAGGGACGAGGCAGGATTCAGGAGCTGAGCGATCTCTCACACTTAGGGACGAGGCAGGATTCAAGAGCTGAGAGATCTCTCACACTCAGCCACTAGGCAGGATTCAAGAGCTGAGAGATCTCTCACACTCAGGGACGAGGCAGGATTCAAGAGCTGAGAGATCTCTCACACTCAGCCACTAGGCAGGATTCAGGAGCTGAGAGATCTCACACTCAGCCACTATGCAGGATTCAGGAGCTGAGAGATCTCTCACACTCAGCCACTAGGCAGGATTCAGGAGCTGAGAGATCTAGAAAAAGAGACGGCCTGAGTAGGAAAGAACGACAAGCTTTTATAAAGCACAAGTGTGCATGTTTGGGGCCCTCTTTCCGATCCCCTATATAGTTCCCATCACTTCTCCCTGCTGGCAAGACCTCATGTTAGGCAGGTGGTCCTGTATGGAGACTAAGAGTGCCACATTGAGAGGCCTCCCTTCCCTGGGCTTTGTGTCCCGACTAGGCCTCTCATCCCTGGGCTTTGTGTCCCGACGAGGCCTCTCATCCCTGGGCTTTGTGTCCCGACTAGGCCTCTCTTCCCTGGGCTTTGTGTCCCGACTAGGCCTCTCTTCCCTGGGCTTTGTGCCCCGACTAGGCCTCCCTTCCCTGGGCTTTGTGTCCCGACTAGGCCTCCCTTCCCTGGGCTTTGTGTCCCGACTAGGCCTCCCTTCCCTGGGCTTTGTGCCCCGACTAGGCCTCTCTTCCCTGGGCTTTGTGCCCCGACTAGGCCTCTCTTCCCTGGGCTTTGTGCCCCGAATCGGCCTCCCTTCCCTGGGCTTTGTGTCCCGACTAGGCCTCCCTTCCCTGGGCTTTGTGCCCCGACTAGGCCTCCCTTCCCTGGGCTTTGTGCCCCGACTAGGTCTCTCTTCCCCGGGCTTTGTGCCCCGACTAGACATCCCTTCCCTGGGCTTTGTGCCCTGACTAGGCCTCTCATCCCTGGGCTTTGTGTCCCGACGAGGCCTCTCATCCCTGGGCTTTGTGTCCCGACTAGGCCTCTCTTCCCTGGGCTTTGTGTCCCGACTAGGCCTCTCTTCCCTGGGCTTTGTGTCCCGACTAGGCCTCCCTTTCCTTGGCTTTATCATTTGTTGCTTTAAACTAGGTCTGTAACTATAACCTGAGTGTTATCGTCTGTTGCTTTAAACTAGGTCTGTAACTATAACCTGAGTGTTATCGTCTGTTGCTTTAAACTAGGTCTGTAACTATAGGGTTACAACGACAGGTGGGACAGTCATTCAATCGTTGCGGCCGGTTGGAAATCTTTTCTTTGTGATGCTTATTTGTGTAGAGAGAACGTGTGTTGGCTGCACCCCAGTCCCCTTTGTTTCAGTCTCGCTCTTTTTATAAAGGAAACCTGTTCTGTTCAGGGCTGTACTGGAAGCACACACTGCCATTGTGTTGTTCACCAAGACAGTATATTATGGGGCTTAACTTGACCCCTAAAGGGGGGGGGGAAACAGCACATTTGGGGAAATGTGTCTGAGTCCCTAAAACCCCCTATGACTCGTTGTTGGGACTGTCTGTCAAAGTGCACACCTCTCTCTCACTCAGGGAGTGCTGCGTCACCGGGTTACGAGGTAGCGCTGGATTACGAGGTAGCGCTGCGTCAACGGGTTACGAGGTAGCGCTGGATTATGAGGTAGCGCTGCGTCACCGGGTTACGAGGTAGAGCTGCGTCACCGGGTCACGAGGTAGCGCTGCGTCACCGGGTCACGAGGTAGCGCTGCGTCACCGGGTTACGAGGTAGCGCTGCGTCACAGGGTTACGAGCTAGCGCTGGATTACGAGGTAGCGCTGGGTCACCGGGTTTACGAGGTAGCGCTGGGTCACCGGGTTACGAGGTAGCGCTGGGTCACCGGGTTACGAGGTAGCGCTGGGTCACCGGGTTACGAGGTAGCGCTGGGTCACCGGGTTACGAGGTAGCGCTGGGTCACCGGGTTACGAGGTAGCGCTGGGTCACCGGGTTACGAGGTAGCGCTGGGTCACCGGGTTACGAGGTAGCGCTGGGTCACCAGGTTACGAGGTAGCGCTGGGTCACCGGGTTACGAGGTAGCGCTGCGTCACCGTGTCATGGGGTAGCGCTGCGTCACCGGGTCACGAGGTAGCGCTGCGTCACCGGGTCACGAGGTAGCGCTGCGTCACCGGGTTGCACTACAACAATGCAATCCTCTAGGATTTTGCCTGTGTTTAGCTCTATTCAGTTTATTTTTATCCAAAAAAACTCCCTCGCTAATAACAAGCATACCCATAACATGGCGCAGCCATCACCATGCTTGAAAATATAGAGAGTGGTACTCAGTGATGTGCTGTATTTGCCCCAAACATAACACTTTGTATTCTGGACATCATCTTTTATTCTGTACAGGCTTCCTTCTTTTCACTCTGTCAGGTAGGTTAGTATTGTGGAGTAACTACAATGTTGTTGATCCATCCTCAGTTCTCTCCCATCACAGCCATTAAACTCTGTTTTAAAATCACCATTGATTTTTAGGAATGACGCCTGTATCTTGGTAGCAACTGAGCGTATTGATTGACCATCCAAAGTGTAATTAATAACTTCACCGTGCTCAAAGGGATATTTAGTGTCTGCTTAAAAAAAAAATGTTTTTTTTTTAAAACTTTAACATTATGGGTTATTGTGTGTAGGCAACTGACAAATACATCTCAATTTAATATACTTTAATATACTTTAAATTTAACACAATTTCTTTTGGAAAAAGTCCAGGGGTGTGAATACTTTCTGAAGGCCCCGTTGATCTGGAGGTGAACGGTGGATCTCTGAGATGAACATGATCCCTGTCTGTTCTGCCATCTGTCAGGGGCTGCTGCCATCCAGGAGAAACTCTGGCAAATATTTACATCTACTGGGATATAACAATCCCACCGTGTTTGAGCAGGGCAGGGCAGGGCAGGGCGGGGCAGGGCACAGCCAGAGGGCAGGGTAGAGACGTGGTCTATCCAGAGATTACAACAGTCCTGCAGCTGTAGAACACAGAACACCTGTCAGCTCCACACACACCTCAGTCTGCCAAAGGGAAAACAAAACCCAGGGAGTTCTGTTCTATCAAGGGCCACAACAATACAGGCAGTTCACCTGCTGGAGACCACAGAGCACCTGGCGGCTCTACAAAACACCTCATTACAGCCCCCCAAAAAAGGTGAAAACTCATTTCAACGAGCCTCCCACATGCTTCAGGGACACGCCTAACACAGACTGCCTGGACACGCCTAACACAGACTGCCTGGACACGCCTAACACAGACTGCCTGGAGACGCCTAACACAGACTGCCTGGACACGCCTAACACAGACTGCCTGGACACGCCTAACACAGACTGCCTGGACACGCCTAACACAGACTGCCTGGAGACGCCTAACACAGACTCCCTGTCCTGTCCTTTTGAATGTTTCAGGGTGATTTATATAACAACCAGGTCAATATCCCAACACCTTGGGGGTTAACTACAGGGGTGGAACTGGTTCATGTCCACACATTCTTCACTGTGCCAAGTGTGAAACTAACACCACCATGCCTCCTATAAGCTTCAGGACAACTGACACAGCCTCTCTGTCCTGTAGCTTGTTTCAATGGTCCAGGGGGTTTGTAACAAGTCAATATCAGAATAACACAGGAGGGATTCTAACGGGTTCTAAAGGTTCCGGAGGTTCTAGAACTAAAGGGGTGAAGGAGAGTTCTAACAGACAGTTCATTATGATGCTATTGGTTTTGGCACAGAGACGCTGGTAAAAAACAGGAGAGATCACTTCTCCTTTCATAAAGACTCAGCAGTCAGATTACAGCAGGCTGAGAGACTGAAGCCAAGGGAATATACAGGATCCTACATCACATCTGCTCTCTCACCTGGAAGTGGTCACTTTGTACTTGTTGACATTTTGAGCAGCAACCAGTCAACTGTCGTTCTAGAAAGTCCCGAGGACATTATTATGGGATGTCTTGTTTCTCTGCTCTCTTCTCTCCCTTCCTCACCATACATTCAATTAGAATATTCACATCATTTATTTGCATGGTAAATCACGAGTCTATTGACGAACCAAATCAAGATGTGGCCTTAGCCAAGTTGAAACACAGGTGACTCCATATTCAATAGGTGTGTTGACTTGGCCTTGTTTGGGCTGAATGGGGTTACAGGTGAAAAACCTTTGACTTGGTCTTGTTTGGGCTGAATGGGGTTACAGGTGAAAAACCTTTGACTTGGCCTTGTTTGGGCTGAATGGAGTTACAGGTGAAAAACCTTTGACTTGGCCTTGTTTGGGCTGAATGGGGTTACAGGTGAAAAACCTTTGACTTGGTCTTGTTTGGGCTGAATGGGGTTACAGGTGAAAAACCTTTGACTTGGCCTTGTTTGGGCTGAATGGGGTTACAGGTGAAAAACCTTTGACTTGGCCTTGTTTGGGCTGAATTCATGGGGTTACAGGTGAAAAACCTTTGACTTGGCCTTGTTTGGGCTGAATTCATGGGGTTACAGGTGAAAAACCTTTGACTTGGTCTTGTTTGGGCTGAATGGGGTTACAGGTGAAAAACCTTTGACTTGGCCTTGTTTGGGCTGAATTCATGGGGTTACAGGTGAAAAATTTGAAAGCCTTGTTTGGGCTGAATTCATGGGGTTACAGGTGAAAAACCTTTGACTTGGCCTTGTTTGGGCTGAATGGGGTTACAGGTGAAAAACCTTTGACTTCGCCTTGTTTGGGCTGAATTCATGGGGTTACAGGTGAAAAACCTTTGACTTGGCCTTCCATTTGGGACTTATTGTATTGTACTGACCAACAACGTTTACATAGAAGAAGCGCTGTCACTTTAAGACTTTTAAAGGTGCGGCAGGTGGTTAGAGCATTGGACTAGTAACCTAAAGGGGAAGGGGAAATGGAAAGAGAGCCTGTGGATGTTCTGGTTGTCAGGGCAAATGGAAAGAGAGCCTGTGGATGTTCTGGTTGTCAGGGGAAATGGAAAGAGAGCCTGTAGATGTTCTGGTTGTCAGGGGAAATGGAAAAAGAGACTGTGGGTGTTCTGGTTGTCAGGGGAAATGGAAAGAGAGCCTGTGGATGTTCTGGTTGTCAGGGGAAATGGAAAGAGAGCCTGTGGATGTTGTGGTTGTCAGGGGAAATGGAAAGAGAGCCTGTGGATGTTGTGGTTGTCAGGGGAAATGGAAAGAGAGCCTGTGGATGTTCTGGTTGTCAGGGCAAATGGAAAGAGAGCCTGTGGATGTTCTGGTTGTCAGGGCAAATGGAAAGAGAGCCTGTGGATGTTCTGGTTGTCAGGGGAAATGGAAAGAGAGCCTGTGGATGTTCTGGTTGTCAGGGGAAATGGAAAGAGAGCCTGTGGATGTTCTGGTTGTCAGGGGAAATGGAAAGAGAGACTGTAGATGTTCTGGTTGTCAGGGGAAATGGAAAGAGAGCCTGTGGATGTTCTGGTTGTCAGGGGAAATGGAAAGAGAGCCTGTGGATGTTCTGGTTGTCAGGGGAAATGGAAAGAGAGCCTGTAGATGTTCTGGTTGTCAGGGGAAATGGAAAGAGAGCCTGTGGATGTTCTGGTTGTCAGGGGAAATGGAAAGAGAGCCTGTGGATGTCCTGGTTGTCAGGGGAAATGGAAAGAGAGCCTGTGGATGTCCTGGTTGTCAGGGGAAATGGAAAGAGAGCCTGTGGATGTTGTGGTTGTCAGGGGAAATGGAAAGAGAGCCTGTGGATGTTGTGGTTGTCAGGGGAAATGGAAAGAGAGCCTGTGGATGTTCTGGTTGTCAGGGGAAATGGAAAGAGAGCCTGTGGATGTTCTGGTTGTCAGGGGAAATGGAAAGAGAGCCTGTGGATGTTCTGGTTGTCAGGGGAAATGGAAAGAGAGCCTGTGGATGTTCTGGTTGTCAGTGAATAACCTCCAGACATTTTCTCTTCTGGTTAAGACCAGGATGTAGGGGGATCTAGTTCCAGACCAGTATGTAGGGGATCTCGTTTCAGACCAGTATGTAGAGGATCTAGTTTCAGACCAGTATGTAGAGGATCTAGTTTCAGACCAGTATGTAGAGGATCTAGTTTCAGAACAGTATGTAGATGATCTAGTTTCAGACCAGTATGTAGAGGATCTAGTTTCAGACCAGTATGTAGAGGATCTAGTTTCAGACCAGTATGTAGGGGGATCTAGTTTCAGACCAGTATGTAGAGGGATCTAGTTTCAGACCAGTATGTAGAGGGATCTAGTTTCAGACCAGTATGTAGAGGGATCTAGTTTCAGACCAGTATGTAGAGGATCTAGTTTCAGACCAGTATGTAGGGGTATCTAGTTTCAGACCAGGATGTAGGGGATCTAGTTTCAGACCAGTATGTAGGGGGATCTAGTTTCAGACCAGTATGTAGAGGGATCTAGTTTCAGACCAGTATGTAGAGGGATCTAGTTTCAGACCAGTATGTAGAGGGATCTAGTTTCAGACCAGTATGTAGAGGATCTAGTTTCACACCAGTATGTAGGGGGATCTAGTTTCACACCAGTATGTAGAGGATCTAGTTTCAGACCAGTATGTAGAGGGATCTAGTTTCACACCAGTATGTAGAGGATCTAGTTTCAGACCAGTATGTAGAGGGATCTAGTTTCAGACCAGTATGTAGAGGATCTAGTTTCAGACCAGTATGTAGAGGATCTAGTTTCAGACCAGTATGTAGAGGGATCTAGTTTCAGACCAGTATGTAGGGAAGACCGGCGTGTTGTGCCCCTCCCACAGGAGACCATCGTGTTGTGCCCCTCCCACAGGAGACGGGCGTGTTGTGCCCCTCCCACAGGAGACCATAGTGTTGCGCCCCTCCCACAGGAGACGGGCGGGTTGTGCCCCTCCCACAGTTCTTCCACAGTTCCAAGGCGGGTTAGGGTTCAATTAGAACGAAGAAGAACTCAACTCAATGGGAAAGACGGAATGCTAATAGATGTGTGTCCTGGTATGTTAACACACCCATTAGCATCAGGGCAAGGTTAAAGGTTATGTATGAATACATCTGTAACATTATACAGTGTTACCGGAGACGTAGAATCCATCGAATGCAGAATGCATGGCGAAACAACCTGTGGCCCAAATGGCACCCTATTCACTATAGTGTGCACTACTTTTGACCAGTAGTGCTCTGGTCAAGGGAATACATAGGGAGTCATTTGGGAAGCATTCCCAGTTAGCACGACAACAAGGAATTAAAGCTAGCATTCAACTACAGACACATTCTGCTTCTGTCCACTGTCATTTTATTTATATATATATATATAAGTAATTTAAAATATATATATTTGATTGAAACTTTATTTAACTAGGCAAGTCCGTTAAGAACAAATTCTTACTTACTATGACGGCCTGCCAGGGAACAGTCGGTCTGCCCCTGCCTTGTTCAGGGGCAGAACGACAGATTTTTACCTTGTCAGCTCGGGGATTCGATCCAGCAACCTTTCGGTTACTGGCCCATCACTCTAACCACTAGGCTACCAATGTATGAGCCTCCCTACTGGGACTATGTATGAGCCTCCCTGCTGGGACTATGTATGAGCCTCCCTGTTGGGACTATGTATGAGCCTCCCTGCTGTACCTAGGACTATGTATGAGCCTCCCTGCTGGGACTATGTATGAGCCTCCCTGCTGTACCTGGGACTATGTATGAGCCTCCCTGCTGTACCTGGGACTATGTATGAGCCTCCCTGCTGGGACTATGTATGAGCCTCCCTGTTGGGACTGTGTATGAGCCTCCCTGTTGGGACTATGTATGAGCCTCCCTGTTGGGACTATGTATGAGCCTCCCTGTTGGGACTATGTATGAGCCTCCCTGCTGTACCTAGGACTATGTATGCTGTATGAGCCTCCCTGGTATGAGCCTCCCTGTATCTGGGGACTATGTATGAGCCTCCCTGTTGGGACTATGTATGAGCCTCCCTGTTGGGACTATGTATGAGCCTCCCTGTTGGGACTATGTATGAGCCTCCCTGCTGTACCTAGGACTATGTATGAGCCTCCCTGCTGGGACTATGTATGAGCCTCCCTGTTGGGACTATGTATGAGCCTCCCTGTTGGGACTATGTATGAGCCTCCCTGTTGGGACTATGTATGAGCCTCCCTGCTGTATCCCTGCTGTATCTAAAGGGCACATCGCGCACCACTTCCCAGTATTCTTCTTGCCAATGTCCAGTCTCTCGACAACAAGGTTGATGAAATCCGAGCAAGGGTGGCATTCCAGAGGGACATCAGAGACTGCAACGTTCTCTGCTTTACGGAGACATGGCTTACTGGGAAAACGCTATCCAGGGCGGTGCAGCCAACGGGTTTCTCCACGCATCGCGCCGACAGAAACAAACATCTCTCTGGTAAGAAGAGTGGAGGGGGCGTATGCCTCATGACTAACGGGACATGGTGTGATGAAGAAAACATACAGGAACTCAAATCCTTCTGTTCACCTGATTTAGAATTCCTCACAATCAAATGTAGACCGCATTATCTTCCAAGAGAATTCTCTTCGATTATAATCACAGCCGTATATATCCCCCCAAGCAGACACATCGATGGCTCTGAACGAACTTTATTTAACTCTTTGCAAACTGGAAAACATTTATCCGGAGGCTGCATTCATTGTAGCTGGGGATTTTAACAAAGCCAATCTGAAAACAAGACTCCCTAAATTTTATCAGCATATCGATTGCGCAACCAGGGGTGGTAAAACCTTGGATCATTGTTACTCTAACTTCCGCGACGCATATAAGGCCCTGCCCCGCCCGCCTTTCGGAAAAGCTGACCACGACTCCATTTTGCTGATCCCTGCCTACAGACAGAAATTAAAACAAGAGGCTCCCACGCTGAGGTCTGTCCAACGCTGGTCAGACCAAGCTGACTCCACACTCCAAGACTGCTTCCATCACGTGGACTGGGACATGTTTCGTATTGCGTCAGATGGGAATATTGACGAATACGCTGATTCGGTGTACGAGTTCATTAGAACGTGCGTCGAAGATGTCGTTCCCATAGCAACGATAAAAACATTCCCTAACCAGAAACCGTGGATTGATGGCAGCATTCGCGTGAAACTGAAAGCGCGAACCACTGCTTTTAATCAGGGCAAGGTGTCTGGCAACATGACTGAATACAAACAGTGCAGCTATTCCCTCCGTAAGGCTATCAAACAAGCTAAGCGTCAGTACAGAGACAAAGTGGAATCTCAATTCAATGGCTCAGACACAAGAGGCATGTGGCAGGGTCTACAGTCAATCACGGACTACAAGATGAAATCCAGCCCAGTCACGGACCAGGATGTCTTGCTCCCAGGCAGACTAAATAACTTTTTGCCCGCTTTGAGGACAATACAGTGCCACTGACACGGCCTGCAACGGAAACATGCAGTCTCTCCTTCACTGCAGCCGAGGTGAGTAAGACATTTAAACGTGTTAACCCTCGCAAGGCTGCAGGCCCAGACGGCATCCCCAGCCGCGCCCTCCGAGCATGCGCAGACCAGCTGGCCGGTGTGTTTACGGACATATTCAATCAATCCCTATACCAGTCTGCTGTTCCCACATGCTTCAAGAGGGCCACCATTGTTCCTGTTCCCAAGAAAGCTAAGGTAACTGAGCTAAACGACTACCGCCCCGTAGCACTCACTTCCGTCATCATGAAGTGCTTTGAGAGACTAGTCAAGGACCATATCACCTCCACCCTACCTGACACCCTAGACCCACTCCAATTTGCTTACCGCCCAAATAGGTCCACAGACGATGCAATCTCAACCACACTGCACACTGCCCTAACCCACCTGGACAAGAGGAATACCTATGTGAGAATGCTGTTCATCGACTACAGCTCGGCATTCAACACCATAGTACCCTCCAAGCTCGTCATCAAGCTCGAGACCCTGGGTCTCGACCCCGCCCTGTGCAACTGGGTACTGGACTTCCTGACGGGCCGCCCCCAGGTGGTGAGGGTAGGCAACAACATCTCCTCCCCGCTGATCCTCAACACGGGGGCCCCACAAGGGTGCGTTCTGAGCCCTCTCCTGTACTCCCTGTTCACCCACGACTGCGTGGCCACGCACGCCTCCAACTCAATCATCAAGTTTGCGGACGACACAACAGTGGTAGGCTTGATTACCAACAACGACGAGACGGCCTACAGGGAGGAGGTGAGGGCCCTTGGAGTGTGGTGTCAGGAAAATAACCTCACACTCAACGTCAACAAAACTAAGGAGATGATTGTGGACTTCAGGAAACAGCAGAGGGAACACCCCCATATCCACATCGATGGAACAGTAGTGGAGAGGGTAGCTAGTTTTAAGTTCCTCGGCATACACATCACAGACAAACTGAATTGGTCCACTCACACTGACAGCGTCGTGAAGAAGGCGCAGCAGCGCCTATTCAACCTCAGGAGGCTGAAGAAATTCGGCTTGTCACCAAAAGCACTCACAAACTTCTACAGATGCACAATCGAGAGCATCCTGACGGGCTGTATCACCGCCTGGTACGGCAACTGCTCCGCCCTCAACCGTAAGGCTCTCCAGAGGGTAGTGAGGACTGCACAACGCATCACCGGGGGCAAACTACCTGCCCTCCAGGACACCTACACCACCCGTTGTTACAGGAAGGCCATAAAGATCATCAAGGACATCAACCACCCGAACCACTGCCTGTTCACCCCGCTATCATCCAGAAGGCGAGGTCAGTACAGGTGCATCAAAGCTGGGACCGAGAGACTGAAAAACAGCTTCTATCTCAAGGCCATCAGACTGTTAAATAGCCACCACTAACATTGAGTGGCTGCTGCCAACACACTGTCATTGACACTGACCCAACTCCAGCCATTTTAATAATGGGAATTGATGGAAATGATGTAAATATATCACTAGCCACTTTAAACAATGCTACCATATATAATGTTACTTACCCTACATTATTCATCTCATATGCATATGTATATACTGTACTCTACAACATCGACTGCATCCTTATGTAACACATGTATCACTAGCCACTTTAACTATGCCACTTTGTTTACTTTGTCTACACACTCATCTCATATGTATATACTGTACTCGATACCATCTACTGTATGCTGCTCTGTACCATCACTCATTCATATATCCTTATGTACATGTTCCTTATCCCCTTACACTGTGTATAAGACAGTAGTTTTGGAATTGTTAGTTAGATTACTTGTTGGTTATCACTGCATTGTCGGAACTAGAAGCACAAGCATTTCGCTACACTCGCATTAACATCTGCTAACCATGTGTATGTGACAAATAAAATTTGATTTGATTTGATTTGACTATGTATGAGCCTCCCTGCTGTATCTAGGACTATGTATGAGCCTCCCTGTTGGGACTATGTATGAGCCTCCCTGTTTGGGCTATGTATGAGCCTCCCTGCTGTATCTAGGACTATGTATGAGCCTCCCTGTTGGGACTATGTATGAGCCTCCCTGCTGTACCTAGGACTATGTATGAGCCTCCCTGTTGGGGCTATGTATGAGCCTCCCTGCTGTACCTAGGACTATGTATGAGCCTCCCTGTTGGGGCTATGTATGAGCCTCCCTGTTGGGGCTATGTATGAGCCTCCCTGCTGTATCTAGGACTATGTATGAGCCTCCCTGCTGTATCTCGGACTATGTATGAGCCTCCCTGCTGTATCTAGGACTATGTATGAGCCTCCCTGCTGTACCTAGGACTATGTATGAGCCTCCCTGTTGGGACTATGTATGAGCCTCCCTGCTGTACCTAGGACTATGTATGAGCCTCCCTGCTGTATCCAGGACTGTGTATGAGCCTCCCTGTTGGGAGAGAATTAGCTCCCTAACTGTTAATCTTCCTTCTCCCTCGCTCGCTCTTTCACTTCTCTCCATTCTCCCCCCCCCCCTCCTCCTCCTCTCCTCCTCCTCCCACTCTCTCCCTTCATCTCTTTCCGTCTCTCTGTCTCGTCAGAACAGACAGTCTTCCTAGTTTCCGTGAGAAGTGAATCATGTCCTGTATCACACCACTTGTTTGTTCTGAACAAGATGGATGTTCACTTGAGAGGTACTAAAGCTTCCCGGTGCTAGTCAGAGAGACGGTGAGACAGACAGACCACTCATCCTCCTAACGGCCCTCGAGCGTCTCACTAAAACACCGTCTCCGTCTGAGAGAGGCTGCTTGATGCATCTCAATTCTGTGTGTTCTTTTTGTTTCTCTGTTTTTGTTTGTTGTGTAAAATGTTGAACTATTGAACTCCAGGTGAAAGTGTTATAGAATGATATGTGAAAATGAATAAACAATGGTAAGAAAATGTAGAGAGAGAGAGGTTCTGAAATCAACATGGAGATAAAAATGAACGAACATCTGATCATGTCTCTCGTGCTTTTCTTCTCTCTAACAAACTGTGCCTGCGAGTGTGTCTGTGTTGCACAGAACATACAGTACTTAGGATGTGTGGACGTGCCATTCTTTCACCCTGTCATGAGGGAGTCACGGACAGTAAGGTCAACAAATGTTCCTTTTGACATGGGATTGCAATTTAATCTCAACTCTAAGGTATTAGCTAGCCGGCATTTAGCCTGCCTCTCTCTGGCTGACAGACAGAGACACATGGAAAACAAGCTCTAGCTAAAAGACAGAGATGGTAAACAAGCTCTAGCTAAAAGACAGAGATGGTAAACAAGCTCTAGCTAAAAGACAGAGATGGTAAACAAGCTCTAGCTAAAAGACAGAGATGGTAAACAAGCTCTAGCTAAAAGACAGAGATGGTAAACAAGCTCTAGCTAAAAGACAGAGATGGTAAACAACCTCAAGCTAAAAGACAGAGATGGTGAACAACCTCAAGCTAAAAGACAGAGATGGTAAACAACCTCAAGCTAAAAGACAGAGATGGTAAACAACCTCAAGCTAAAGGACAGAGATGGTAAACAACCTCAAGCTAAAAGACAGAGATGGTAAACAACCTCAAGCTAAAAGACAGAGATGGTAAACAACCTCAAGCTAAAAGACAGAGATGGTAAACAAGCTCTAGCTAAAAGACAGAGATGGTAAACAAGCTCTAGCTAAAAGACAGAGATGGTAAACAAGCTCTAGCTAAAAGACAGATGGAAAACAAGCTCTAGCTAAAAGACAGAGATGGTAAACAACCTCAAGCTAAAAGACAGAGATGGTAAACAACCTCAAGCTAAAAGACAGAGATGGTAAACAAGCTCTAGCTAAAAGACAGAGATGTTAAACAAGCTCTAGCTAAATGACAGAGATGTTAAACAAGCTCTAGCTAAAAGACAGAGATGGTAAACAACCTCAAGCTAAAAGACAGAGATGGTAAACAACCTCAAGCTAAAAGACAGTAAACAACCTCAAGCTAAAAGACAGAGATGGTAAACAAGCTCTAGCTAAAAGACAGAGATGTTAAACAAGCTCTAGCTAAAAGACAGAGATGGAAAACAAGCTCTAGCTAAAAGACAGAGATGGAAAACAAGCTCAACCTATTCTATATCCTAAATGAGATCACTGTGTGTCGCACGGGTGCCTCAAGGCAGTCAAACCGTCCATAGTATTATTATAATAAGGAGGGTTTAACAAAAGTGGTGTCCCGATGTGATTTAAGCATTACTGTGGACTTACAACATCCAATTCTGGGCTCCCGGGTGGTGCGGCAGTTTAAGGCATCTCAGTGCTCGAGGCCTCACTACAATTCCAGGCTGTATCACAACCGGCTGTGAATGGGAGTCCCCGTAGGGCGGCGCACAATCGGCCCAGCGTCGTCCTGGTTAGCGTTTGTCCGGGGTAGCGCGCCATTGTAAAAATGTGTCTTGTTAAATACAATGGGGTTTTTTTCTATTTAAAAAAGGGTGATTTTGAGAGTGGTCGAATAAATATGTAGAATAAACGTATTGGCCGGTAACATGGTTCATAAACCATGTTTCTGGTCGTTCCAAAACCACTCACAGGCTTAGGTTTACATTCTGTTCAGTCCTGTTACCTCATTATCTAGTTAACAACCTGGTTACTTTACCAGTACCATTCTGTTCAGTCCTGTCACCTCATTAGCTAGTTAACAACCTGGTTACTTTACCAGTACCATTCTGTTCAGTCCTGTCACCTCATTAGCTAGTTAACAACCTGGTTACTTTACCAGTACCATTCTGTTCAGTCCTGTTACCTCATTAGTTAGTTAACAACCTGGTTACTTTACCAGTACCATTCTGTTCAGTCCTGTTACCTCATTATCTAGTTATATAACAACCTGGTTACTTTACCAGTACCATCCTGTTCAGTCCTGTTACCTCATTATCTAGTTAACAACCTGGTTACTTTACCAGTACCATTCTGTTCAGTCCTGTTACCTCATTATCTAGCTATATAACAACCTGGTTACTTTACCATCCTGTTCAGTCCTGTTACCTCATTATCTAGCTATATAACAACCTGGTTACTTTACCAGTACCATCCTGTTCAGTCCTGTTACCTCATTATCTAGCTATATAACAACCTGGTTACTTTACCAGTACCATCCGGTTCAGTCCTGTTACCTCATTATCTAGCTATATAACAACCTGGTTACTTTACCATCCTGTTCAGTCCTGTTACCTCATTATCTAGCTATATAACAACCTGGTTACTTTACCAGTACCATCCTGTTCAGTCCTGTTACCTCATTATCTAGCTATATAACAACCTGGTTACTTTACCATCCTGTTCAGTCCTGTTACCTCATTATCTAGCTATATAACAACCTGGTTACTTTACCAGTACCATCCTGTTCAGTCCTGTTACCTCATTATCTAGCTATATAACAACCTGGTTACTTTACCATCCTGTTCAGTCCTGTTACCTCATTATCTAGCTATATAACAACCTGGTTACTTTACCAGTACCATCCTGTTCAGTCCTGTTACCTCATTATCTAGCTATATAACAACCTGGTTACTTTACCAGTACCATCCGGTTCAGTCCTGTTACCTCATTATCTAGCTATATAACAACCTGGTTACTTTACCAGTACCATCCTGTTCAGTCCTGTTACCTCATTATCTAGCTATATAACAACCTGGTTACTTTACCAGTACCATCCTGTTCAGTCCTGTTACCTCATTATCTAGCTATATAACAACCTGGTTACTTTACCAGTACCATCCTGTTCAGTCCTGTTACCTCATTATCTAGTTAACAACCTGGTTACTTTACCATTCTGTTCAGTCCTGTTACCTCATTATCTAGCTATATAACAACCTGGTTACTTTACCATCCTGTTCAGTCCTGCTACCTCATTATCTAGTTAACAACCTGGTTACTTTACCATCCTGTTCAGTCCTGTTACCTCATTATCTAGCTATATAACAACCTGGTTACTTTACCATTCTGTTCAGTCCTGTTACCTCATTATCTAGCTATATAACAACCTGGTTACTTTACCATCCTGTTCAGTCCTGTTACCTCATTATCTAGTTAACAACCTGGTTACTTTACCATTCTGTTCAGTCCTGTTACCTCATTATCTAGCTATATAACAACCTGGTTACTTTACCATCCTGTTCAGTCCTGCTACCTCATTATCTAGCTATATAACAACCTGGTTACTTTACCATCCTGTTCAGTCCTGTTACCTCATTATCTAGCTATATAACAACCTGGTTACTTTACCATTCTGTTCAGTCCCGTTACCTCATTATCTAGCTATATAACAACCTGGTTACTTTACCAGTACCATCCTGTTCAGTCCTGTTACCTCATTATCTAGCTATATAACAACCTGGTTACTTTACCATTCTGTTCAGTCCCGTTACCTCATTATCTAGCTATATAACAACCTGGTTACTTTACCATCCTGTTCAGTCCTGTTACCTCATTAGCTAGTTAACAACCTGGTTACTTTACCAGTACCATTCTCTCAACTTACTTTACAACCATCGACCCCATCGCCTTTTCAATGATCAGATGGGCCTCAAATGTACAATTGACTTAAATAGAAATTTAAAAATGTCCTGATAATCAAGCACTGGGTTTTAACCCAGGTTCAAGTATATATAAAAATATATATATATTTGTTAAATTATTAAAATGGGGCTGAATGTTGTTGTTACAGTCAAATAAGATTTTAGATGTGTTCTTCTGATATTAATGGAGTACTTTGAGTGATTATATATATATATAAATTAGCACAGGGAGATGTCCTAAAAGAGGACGGGTGCACTTCAGTCCTTCATTAGTCTCCCTCAAAGAGACGTCTGTTTTGTGTTCATGTTGGTTGAAAAGAAGCTCTTTGGAATTGAATCAGCCTCTCAAGGTCTTCAGTTCTTCCCATTAACAGTCATTTTCCTCCGTCTGACCTTTTAAAAACGGCCAATCTGCAATTCTAACATCAATTTCATGGGACTTCAATGCTACACAAACATCGATTCTTAAATAATTAAACTATAAACTAATACATAAGCATAGTATAACTGTCTTACCCCCATCAGAACCCAAATACAATATGTTTTTACTCCAATGTTGGTAAACAATATAATTGTAACCAATCACTGTACAGCCTCAAGATGTGGTTAAAATAAGATATTGATCTCATGGATGGTCACATCTGGACAAGAGGAACACCTATGTGAGAATGCTCTTCATTGGCTTCAGTTCAGCATTCAACGCTATTTTTCCCCTCCAAGCAAGCTCAGAGCCCTGGGTCTGGACACTACCCTCTGCAACTGGACCCTGGACTTCCTACCGGGCAGACCACAGGCTGTGAGAATCAGCACAAACACATCCTCCAATCTGACTCAACACAGGGGTCCCCCAGGGCTGTGTCCTCAGCCCTGTGCTGTACTCCCTGTTCACCCACAAACTGACTCAACACAGGGGTCCCCCAGGGCTGTGTCCTCAGTCCTCTGATGTACTTCCTGTTCACCTGTGTACCTTTCTACAACATCAACTCCATCATCAAGTTTGCTGACGACACCACAAACACTGGCATTGTGGTGCCAGGACAACCTCTCCCTCAACGTCAGCAAAACAAAAAGGTGTTGATTGTTGACTTTAGGAAGTATTCGTCCCGATCCACATCAACGGGACCTGCAGTAGAGAGTCATACATGTTAAGTTTCTCGGTGTCCAAATCTCTGAGGACTTGACACGGACAACCACCACCAGTCTTATGAAGAGGGCAGAACAGCGTCTCTACTTCCAAAGGCGGCTGAAGAACTGTGTCATTGCAGCCCGGATCCACTCCAAATACTACTGCTGAACCATCGAGAGCATCCTGACCGGTTGAATCAGGGCCTGGTACAGGAATTGCTCCTTCCACGACCGCAAGGCCCTCCACCGGGTGGTGAAGACGGCCCAGTACATCACTGGGGGCTATGTTCCCACCCATCCAGGACTTGAAACGGTGCCTGAGGAAGTCCCGCAGCATCTTCAAGGACACTCCCTAACCGTCCGGCAGGAGAATCAGAGCATCTGAGATCTGATAGAAACTGTCTCTTGAGACTGTTGTTATCTACAAGCCATGAGACTGCTGAACACTTGAACTGGACTGACTGCCTGCACCGACTCTGCACTGTGACACACACACACACACACACACACACACACACACACACACACACACACACACACACACACACACACACACACACACACACACACACACACACACACACACACACACACACACACACACACACACACACACACACACAACTGTTAATACCAGACTCGTACTTAATATTTACTAATACTCCACAATTTAAAACACTTGCACCCTGATCTCCATTTCCTCTGATACGTGTGTAAATATTGGGAATGTATAAATTGAGCCTTCCTGTATATTACTTGTATTTTCTATTCTACTTACTTTACGTTCCTATTCTTATATATTTCATTATTTATTGTTGTTTATTGTTGTCGTGAAGGAGCCCAGAAGGCAGTATTTGTTCCACCGTGGATATCAAGTCTCTCCATACGACTAAGAAATGGTGAACATGTACATTTGAGAGACTGGTTACATTGCTCCAGCACCATCCCTCTGCTTGTTACCAAAACAGTGGCAGGGTGGACTCGTTATTATTGTTGGAACTGCCAAATTGGCCTTTTAATATAGACGAGAGGCAAATGCTTTCAGCGTGGAGCTTTAACCGTGATGCCTCTACTGAATAGCCCTCTGACTGACACATCTCTGAACGGTTTATCTAAGCCGAGACACATTCTTCCCTAATAGCTTTCGTGTGTGTGTGTGTGTGTGTGTGTGTGTGTGTGTGTGTGTGTGTGTGTGTGTGTGTGTGTGTGTGTGTGTGTGTGTGTGTGTGTGTGTGTGTGTGTGTGTGTGTGTGGTGTGTGGTGTGTGGTGTGTGTGTGTGTGTGTGTGTGTGTGTGTGTGTGTAAATGTGTGTGTGTGTGTGTATACATATATATATATACACGTGTGTGTGTATACATATACACACATCTTACATTAAGGGAGCCCGACCTCGCCTTTCTGCTCTTCACCCGGGGTCAAACCCAGCAGCAGCCTGTGGAGAAGACGTGTTTTAACAGAGGCCTCTCTCTCCTTGTGTGACGGACACTACCTGCTCTACTGAGGGGTCCGTTAGTCCTGGATCCTTAAAGCCTAAAAGTCCGTCCAAATATGGCCATTTAAAGTCTCTACTGGTTGTAAATGTGTGCAGTGTACAGCTTAGCGGCGCGTTACGGCGCCAAGACGTCCCCACTACAGATCATCTTATATTACCTACAAGTCTCCAGTGGATTGACACAATCTGGATGGAACAGCGTGTACAGGTGGAGGAGCTTGATGTGACCAATACTGTTCGCAGCAATAGTCCGGAATGTAGAGTCCGGAATGTAGAGTCCGGAATGTTGAGTCCGGAATGTTGAGCCCGGAATGTTGAGCCCGGAATGTTGAGCCCGGAATGTTGAGCCCGGAATGTTGAGCCCGGAATGTTGAGCCCGGAATGTTGAGCCCGGAATGTTGAGCCCGGAATGTTGAGCCCGGAATGTTGAGCCCGGAATGTTGAGCCCGGAATGTTGCTTGATCGGTGGCTCGGCTATCAGCTGGCCAAAAAGTAGGCGACATGAAGTGGTATACTGTTAACGTAACCGTGTGTTCCTGTGAGTTCAGTGAAATGATGTCAATCAAAACACATGTTATTCGCCACATGCGCCCGAATACAACAGATGTAGACCTGACAGTGAAATGCTTAATAATTACAAGCCCCTAACCAACAACGCAGTATAAAAACAAATGTAGACCTGACAGTGTAATGCCCCTAACCAACAACGCAGTATAAAAACAAATGAGACCTGAGTGTAATGCCCCTAACCAACAACGCAGTATAAAAACAAATGTAGACCTGACAGTGGTAATGCCCCTAACCAACAACGTGGTTGACAGTGTAATGGGGACAGTCTATGTGACTACGGGTAGCCTAGTGGTTAGAGGGGGGGCAGGTAGCCTAGTGGTTAGAGGGGGCAGGTAGCCTAGTGGTTAGAGGGGGGGGGGCAGGTAACCACTTAGAGGGGGCAGGTAGCCTAGTGGTTAGAGACAGGTAGCCTAGTGGTTAGAGGGGGGGGGGGGCAGGTAGCCTAGTGGTTAGAGGGGGGCAGGTAGCCTAGTGGTTAGAGGGGGGGGGGGGAAGGTAACCACTTAGAGGGGTGCAGGTAGCCTAGTGGTTAGAGGGGGAGGGGGTAGCCTAGTGGTTAGAGGGGGGGGGGTAGCCTAGTGGTTAGAGGGGGAGGGGGTAGCCTAGTGGTTAGAGGGGGAAGGTAGCCTAGTGGTTAGAGGGGAGGGGTAGCCTAGTGGTTAGAGGGGGAGGGGTAGCCTAGTGGTTGGAGGGGAGGGGGTAGCCTAGTGGTTAGAGGGTGGATGGCCCTGACCTGTCCTACCACATTCCCTGATGTCAGGGTGGATATATGGTGCTGTATAACTGGGCTGTTACAGTATACTGTGGACTCCAGAGGGTGTTTGTGTGCTTGGCCTTTTACTCTCTCCTGACCCTGACACCCCCATCACACAAACTGGCCCTCCCTCCCTCTCCCCTCTCCCTCCCAGCCCTCCCTCCCCTCTCCCTCCCTCTCCCTCCCAGCCCTCCCTCCCTCTCCCCTCTCCCCCCAGCCCTCCCTCCCTCTCCCTCCCAGCCCTCCCTCCCTCTCCCTCCCTCTCAGCCCTCCCTCCCTCCCCCTCTCCCTCCCAGCCCTCCCTCCCCCTCCCTCTCCCTCTCCCTCCCAGCCCTCCCTCCCTCTCCCCTCTCCCTCCCAG
>NW_025746666.1:32500-94515 GCF_021184085.1 Oncorhynchus gorbuscha
TCTCTCTACAATATAAAGGAGTTGGTCTGTGGGACTGCCTGGGTCTCTCCACAATATAAAGGAGTTGGTCTGTGGGACTGCCTGGGTCTCTCCACAATATAAAGGAGTTGGTCTGTGGGACTGCCTGGGTCTCTCCACAATATAAAGGAGTTGGTCTGTGGGACTGCCTGGGTCTCTCCACAATATAAAGGAGTTGGTCTGTGGGACTGCCTGGGTCTCTCTACAATATAAAGGAGTTGGTCTGTGGGACTGCCTGGGTCTCTCTACAATATAAAGGAGTTGGTCTGTGGGACTGCCTGGGTCTCTCTACAATATAAAGGAGTTGGTCTGTGGGACTGCCTGGGTCTCTCTACAATATAAAGGAGTTGGTCTGTGGGACTGCCTGGGTCTCTCTACAATATAAAGGAGTTGGTCTGTGGGACTGCCTGGGTCTCTCTACAATATAAAGGAGTTGGTCTGTGGGACTGCCTGGGTCTCTCCACAATATAAAGGAGTTGGTCTGTGGGACTGCCTGGGTCTCTCCACAATATAAAGGAGTTGGTCTGTGGGACTGCCTGGGTCTCTCTACAATATAAAGGAGTTGGTCTGTGGGACTGCCTGGGTCTCTCCACAATATAAAGGAGTTGGTCTGTGGGACTGCCTGGGTCTCTCTACAATATAAAGGAGTTTGTGTGTGGGACTGCCTGGGTCTCTCCACAATACAAAGGAGTTGGTCTCATAAACCCATAGCCCGGGAACACACACACACCCTCTTCACCGCCTGCCGGGTGTAGATAATATAGTGTACGTGGTGCAGCTAGATTGAGAGAATGCCTCCAGGCACGTGAGTTTACACTAGAGAAAGAGAGAGAGAGAGAGAGAGAGAGAGAGAGAGAGAGAGAGAGAGAGAGAGAGAGAGAGAGAGAGAGAGAGAGAGAGAGAGAGAGAGACAGAGAGAGAGACAGAGAGAGACAGAGAAAGAGACAGAGAGAGAGACAGAGAGAGAGAGAGAGAGAGAGAGAGAGAGAGAGAGAGAGAGAGAGAGAGAGAGACAGAGAGAGAGACAGAGAGAGAGACAGAGAGAGAGACAGAGAGAGACAGAGAGAGAGACAGAGAGAGAGACAGAGAGAGAGAGAGAGAGAGAGAGAGAGAGAGAGAGAGAGAGAGAGAGAGAGAGAGAGAGAGAGAGAGACAGAGAGAGAGACAGAGAGAGACAGAGAGAGAGACAGAGAGAGACAGAGAGAGAGAGAGAGAGAGAGAGAGAGAGAGAGAGAGAGAGAGAGAGAGAGAGAGAGAGAGACAGAGAGAGACAGAGAGAGAGAGAGAGAGAGACAGAGAGAGAGAGAGAGAGAGAGAGAGAGAGAGAGAGAGAGAGAGAGAGAGAGAGAGAGAGAGAGAGAGAGAGAGAGAGAGAGAGAGAGAGAGAGAGAGAGAGAGAGAGACAGAGAGACAGAGAGAGAGACAGAGAGAGAGACAGAGAGAGAGACAGAGAGAGAGAGAGGTCTGTCCTGTCTCGGTCTGTCCATTAGGAGGGAATGTTTAAATAGTTATAGTGTGACCCTACTATTGGGAGTCGCTGGTCACATGTTTCCACTCGCCAGGAAATGGGCTGCCAAAACAGCAGCACACAATAGACCACAGGATCTTTGACTGCAGCTGGGCTGAACTAACTGGGCCTCTGTCACAGTGGTTCTGGGGTTTCATATCTACAGAGTCCTGACTATATGGTTATAATGGTGTGTTTCAGAGTCCTGACTATATGGTTATAATGGTGTGTTTCAGAGTCCTGACTATATGGTTATAATGGTGTGTTTCAGAGTCCTGACTATATGGTTATAATGGTGTGTTTCAGAGTCCTGGCTATATGGGTTATAATGTTGATGAAAAGGTGTGTTTCAGAGTCCTGACTATATGGTTATAATGGTGTGTTTCAGAGTCCTGGCTATATGGTTATAATGGTGTGTTTCAGAGTCCTGGCTATATGGTTATAATGGTGTGTTTCAGAGTCCTGACTATATGGTTATAATGTGATGAAAAGGTGTGTTTCAGAGTCCTGACTATATGGTTATAATGGTGATGAAAAGGTGTGTTTCAGAGTCCTGGCTATATGGTTATAATGGTGTGTTTCAGAGTCCTGACTATATGGTTATAATGGTG
The DNA here is from genome assembly GCF_021184085.1 of Oncorhynchus gorbuscha. NCBI lineage: Eukaryota > Metazoa > Chordata > Actinopteri > Salmoniformes > Salmonidae > Oncorhynchus > Oncorhynchus gorbuscha. The sequence continues at coordinate 34,637 of NW_025746666.1, forward strand.
TGTTTCAGAGTCCTGGCTATATGGTTATAATGGTGTGTTTCAGAGTCCTGGCTATATGGTTATAATGGTGTGTTTCAGAGTCCTGGCTATATGGTTATAATGGTGTGTTTCAGAGTCCTGACTATATGGTTATAATGTTGATGAAAAGGTGTGTTTCAGAGTCCTGACTATATGGTTATAATGGTGTGTTTCAGAGTCCTGGCTATATGGTTATAATGGTGTGTTTCAGAGTCCTGACTATTTGGTTATAATGGTGATGAAAAGGTGTTTCAGAGTCCTGGCTATATGGTTATAATGGTGATGAAAAGGTGTGTTTCAGAGTCCTGACTATATGGTTATAATGGTGATGAAAAGGTGTGTTTCAGAGTCCTGACTATTTGGTTATAATGGTGATGTAAAGGTGTTTCAGAGTCCTGGCTATATGGTTATAATGGTGATGAAAAGGTGTGTTTCAGAGTCCTGACTATATGGTTATAATGGTGATGAAAAGGTGTGTTTCAGAGTCCTGACTATATGGTTATAATGGTGTGTTTCAGAGTCCTGACTATATGGTTATAATGGTGATGAAAAGGTGTGTTTCAGAGTCCTGACTATATGGTTATAATGGTGATGAAAAGGTGTTTCAGAGTCCTGACTATATGGTTATAATGTTGATGAAAAGGTGTGTTTCAGAGTCCTGACTATATGGTTATAATGGTGATGAAAAGGTGTGTTTCAGAGTCCTGACTATATGGTTATAATGGTGTGTTTCAGAGTCCTGACTATATGGTTATAATGGTGATGAAAAGGTGTGTTTCAGAGTCCTGACTATATGGTTATAATGGTGTGTTTCAGAGTCCTGGCTATATGGTTATAATGGTGTGTTTCAGAGTCCTGGCTATATGGTTATAAAGGTGTGTTTCAGAGTCCTGACTATATGGTTATAATGGTGATGAAAAGGTGTCCCTAAAACTCCAATTAGTGATGAAGAGTTAGTGGTGCATTGCCTGCTGGGATGGCGTACACACACACACACACACACACACACACACACACACACACACACACACACACACACACACACACACACACACACACACACACACACACACACACACACACACACACACACACACACACCACACACACACACACACACACACACGCTGCAGGTCTGGCAGCCGTCCCGTTTGGTCTCCTCTAGTCGACTGTATGAGAGGACAGCGCCCCCTAAAGACCACCTCTGAGAATGGACAGCTGAGCAGAAGGGTTTTGGTGGTGAATCTATGGATTTAAGCGTGCAGGCTTTGTTTATGTTCAAGTGTGAGAAAAAGCTTAAAGCCTTAGTGAGAGGGTTTAAGAGTTTGTATTTACACCAAATCGCTTGTAGTAACTGGCAACAAGATTAATGGGATCTTGGATGAGTAGCCTAATTCCATGCAACAACAACCACCAGGCCCCGTGTGGACCGGGAGAACGAGGGGACGAAGGACAGACTGGCAGAGAGAACGAGGGGACGGAGGACAGACTGGCAGAGAGAACGAGGGGACGGAGGACAGACTGGCGGAGAGAACGAGGGGACAGAGGACAGACTGGTAGAGAGAACGAGGGGACAGAGGACAGACTGGTAGAGAGAACGAGGGGACAGAGGACAGACTGGTAGAGAGAACGAGGGGACAGAGGACAGACTGGTAGAGAGAACGAGGGGACGGAGGACAGACTGGCGGAGAGAACGAGGGGACGGAGGACAGACTGGCAGAGAGAACGAGGGGACGGAGGACAGACTGGTAGAGAGAACGAGGTGACGGAGGACAGACTGGTAGAGAGAACGAGGGGACTGAGGACAGACTGTCAGAGGAGGGACAGGACAGACTGGTAGAGAGAACGAGGGGACGGAGGACAGACTGGTAGAGAGAACGAGGGGACGGAGGACAGACTGGTAGAGAGAACAAGGGGACTGAGGACAGACTGGGAGACGAGGGGACGGAGGACAGACTGGTAGAGAGAACGAGGGACGGAGGACAGACTGGTAGAGAGAACGAGGGGACGGAGGACAGACTGGTAGAGAGAACGAGGGGACGGAGGACAGATTGGTAGAGAGAACGAGGGACGGAGGACAGACTGGTAGAGAGAACGAGGGACGGAGGACAGACTGGTAGAGAGAACGAGGGACGGAGGACAGACTGGTAGAGAGAACGAGGGGACGGAGGACAGACTGGTAGAGAGAACGAGGGGGAGGACGGAGGACAGACTGGTAGAGAGAACGAGGGACGGAGGACAGACTGGTAGAGAGAACGAGGGACGGAGGACAGACTGGTAGAGAGAACGAGGGACGGAGGACAGACTGGTAGAGAGAACGAGGGGACGGAGGACAGACTGGTAGAGAGAACGAGGGGACGGAGGACAGACTGGTAGACGGAGGACAGACTGGTAGAGAGAACGAGGGACGGAGGACAGACTGGTAGACGAGGTGACTGAGGACAGACTGGTAGAGAAACGAGGTGACGGAGGACAGACTGGTAGAGAGAACGAGGGACGGAGGACAGACTGGTAGAGAGAACTAGGTGACGGAGGACAGACTGGTAGAGAGAACGAGGGGACGGAGGACAGACTGGGACGGAGGACAGACTGGTAGAGAGAACGAGGTGACGGAGGACAGACTGGTAGAGAGAACGAGGGGACTGAGGACAGACTGTCAGAGAGAACGAGGGGACGGAGGACAGACTGGTAGAGAGAACGAGGGGACGGAGGACAGACTGGTAGAGAGAACGAGGTGACGGAGGACAGACTGGTAGAGAGAACGAGGGGACGGAGGACAGACTGGTAGAGAGACCTAGGTGACGGAGGACAGACTGGTAGAGAGAACGAGGTGACGGAGGACAGACTGGTAGAGAGAACGAGGGGACGGACAGACTGGTAGAGAGAACGAGACGGAGGACAGACTGGTAGAAGAACGAGGGGACGGAGGACAGACTGGTAGAGAGAACGCAGCTGCCTTTTCAAATAGGCAGGTTTGTTGAACGTGGCCCAGTGGCCCGGATGTGTGGCGTTTGCTCCCTTTGGACCAGACCATTGGTTCTTCACTGATATCTCCAGACACCCGGGACATCAGGCCATGTAAAACAAACTCCACCTCTATTACATCCCTGTCCTACCATGACAGAAGCACAAAATATTCTCTTGTTTGACGTTTAGTTCATATTAAGTCCATATTCCGCACCTCCGTCTGTTTTTGGATGTTCCTCAACATAATAACAGCCCCACTAATGAAGAAGCTCACCGTTTGCGCGCCGGCATTGTTTTTTGCCCTACGACGACCCGAGAAACGAGCACCCACTTCCTGGGGTTGAGGATGGGCGGATCGAAAGATTTGGGACGAAGAAATGTGAGCCCGTCCAAGTTAAGATTTTAGAAGTGGTGTAGTGTATTGCCCAAGCATCACCGTTAGACAAACAGGATGTTATGGGGCTTCAGTCAACATAGGAGTCTCCTGAACAGTGTCCAACTCCTGGGGCTCCAGGAGGGCCTGTCCCCATCTTGGGGCTCCAGGAGGGCCTGCCCCCATCTTGGGGCTCCAGGAGGGCCTGCCCCCATCTTGGGGCTCCAGGAGGGCCTGCCCCCATCTTGGGGCTCCAGGAGGGCCTGCCCCCATCTTGGGGCTCCAGGAGGGCCTGCCCCCATCTTGGGGCTCCAGGAGGGCCTGCCCCCATCTTGGGGCTCCAGGGGGTTTGTCTTTGGGTTCTTGGAGGGTCTGCCCACATCTTGGGGTTCCAGGGGGGCCTGCTCCCATCTTGGGGCTCCAGGGGGGCCTGCCCCCATCTTGGGGCTCCAGGGGGGCCTGCCCCCATCTTGGGGCTCTGCCCCCATCTTGGGGCTCCAGGAGGGCCTGCCCCCATCTTGGGGATCCAGGAGGGCCTGCCCCCATCTTGGGGATCCAGGAGGGCCTGCCCCCGCCTAGGGGCTCCAGGAGGGTCCGTCTTGGGGTTCCAGGAGGGTCTGTCTGTTATAGCCTCTACTCGGAGGGCTGCAGGAAAGACAAGGTGCCTACAATACTGTCAACATGAGCCAGAGCAGAAACGAGACTAATCGGCTTGCTGCTTTAAGTACTACAGCACATGATGTCCCAGACACACAAGATTTAGCTTTTTGATCATCAGAGACACACACACACACACACACACACACACACACACACACACACACACACACACACACACACACACACACACACACACACACACACACACACACACACACACACACACACACACACACACACGAGAGCAGGATTACAGGAGGGTGGTGGAGGAAAGGAGAGGAGGGATGGATGGAGAGGGGGTTGATGTAGAGGTTGGATGGATGGAGAGGAGGGTGGATGGAGAGGAGGGTGGATGGAGAGGAGGGGTGGATGGAGGGAGGGGTGGATGGAGAGGAGGGGGTGGATGGAGAGGGGGGTGGAGGAGTGGATGGAGGAGGGGGGAGGGTGGATGGAGAGGGGAGGGTGGATGGAGAGGGTGGATGGAGAGGGGGAGGGTGGATGGAGAGGGTGGATGGAGAGGAGGGGTGGATGGAGAGGGTGGGGGAGGGTGGATGGAGAGAGGGAGGGTGGATGGAGAGGGGGAGGGTGGATGGAGAGGGGAGGGTGGATGGAGAGGGTGGATGGAGAGGGGGTGGATGGAGGGGGAGGGTGGATGGAGAGGGGGAGGGTGGATGGAGATGGTGGATGGAGGGGGGAGGGTGGATGGAGAGGGAGAGGGTGGATGGAGGGGAGAGGGTGGATGGAGGGGGAAAGGGTGGATGGAGAGGGTGGATGGGGGAGAGGGTGGATGGAGGGGGAAAGGGTGGATGGAGGGGGAAAGGGTGGATGGAGGGGGAAAGGGTGGATGGAGGGGGAGAGGGTGGATGGAGGGGGAGAGGGTGGATGGAGGGGAGGGGTGGATGGAGGGGAGAGGGTGGATGGAGGGGGAGAGGGTGGATGGAGGGGAGAGGGTGGATGGAGGGGAGGGGTGGATGGAGGGGGAGAGGGTGGATGGAGGGGGAGAGGTGGATGGAGGGGGAGAGGGTGGATGGAGGGGGAGAGGGTGGATGGAGGGGAGGGTGGATGGAGGAGGGGGAAAGGGTGGATGGAGGGAGGGTGGATGGAGGGGGAGAGGGTGGATGGAGGGGCAAAGGGTGGATGGAGGGGGAAAGGGTGGATGGAGGGGGAGAGGGTGGATGGAGGGGAGATTTGATGGATGGAGGGGAGATTTGATGGAGAGGGGGAGGGTGGATGGAGAGGGAGAGGGTGGATGGAGGGGAGATTTGATGGAGAGGGAAAGGGTGGATGGAGATGGTTGATGGAGAGAGGGAGGGGAATGGAGGGGAGGGTGGATGGAGATGGGGGAGGGTGGATGGAGGGTGGATGGAGATGGTTGATGGAGAGAGGGAGGGAAGGTATGCACCACAGAATCTCACGCTGCACAGCCTTTCCAACTGAAAGGAGATGAAAGGAGATACTTAATGCTGAAATGAAAACACGCGGTCATGTTGTGTAGGCCCCTCTTTTAACCTCGGGTTCAGTCCCGAATGGCACCCTATTCCCTACACAGACCAGAGCTCCTGGCAAAAGTAGTGCACTATATAGGGAACAGGGTACCGTTTGGCCCTGGACTAAAGTAGTGCACTATATAGGGAACAGGGTACCGTATGGCCCTGGTCTAAAGTAGTGCACTATATAAGGAACAGGGTACCGTTTGGGACACTGAAAACATATTTTCTCTTTATAATAAAGTGTGTGTAATGATAAGCGTTGTGACTCAGGTTAGCAGTAAAACTCTGTGCCCTTACCTCTCCAGGAATCTAATTCTACAGTACACACACACACACACACACACACACACACACACACACACACACACACACACACACACACACACACACACACACACACACACACACACACACACACACACACACACACACACCAAAATGCTCTCCCTCTCTCGCTGTCACACCCATTATAATAATAATATAATAATATATGCCATTTAGCAGACGCTTTTATCCAAAGCGACTTACAGTCATGTGTGCATACATTCTACATGCATTTGTGTCTACAGTTCTACAAATGATCGTTTGGTGTTCTATATTCTATATTCTATTCTATATATATGTTGGTTATTATTATATTATGTAAATATATGTCAATATACACCACCGTTCAACAGTTTGGGGTCACTTAAAAATGACCTTGTTTTTGAAAAATAATAATAATAATTTGCCCATTAAAATAACATCAAAGGGATCAGAAATACAGTGTAGAAATTGTTAATGTTGTAAATGACTGTTGTAGCTGGAAACGGCTGATTTTTTTATGGAATATCTACATAGGCTTTACAGAGACCCATTATCAGCAGCCATCACTCCTGTGTTCCAATGGTACGTTGTGTCAGCTAATCCAAGTTAATCATTTGAAAAGGCACATTGATCATTAGAAAACCCTTTTGCAATTATGTTAGCACAGTTGAAAACTGTTGTACTGATTAAAGAAGCAATAAAACGGCACTTCTTTAAACTAGATGAGTATCTGGAGCATCAATATTTGATCATTTAACCTTTATTTAACTAGGCAAGTCAGTTAAGAACAAATTCTTATTTTCAATGACGGCCTAGGAACTGTGGGTTTTAACTGCCTGGTTCAGGGGCAGAAAGACAGATGTTTACCTTGTCAGCTCGGGGATTTGATCTAGTAACCTTTCGGTTACTAGTCCAACGCTCTAACCACTAGGCTACCCGCCTCTAACCACTAGGCTACCCGCCTCTAACCACTAGGCTACCCGCCTCTAACCACTAGGCTACCCGCCTCTAACCACTAGGCTACCCGCCTCTAACCACTAGGCTACCCGCCTCTAACCACTAGGCTACCCGCCTCTAACCACTAGGCTACCCGCCTCTAACCACTAGGCTACCTGCCTCTAACCACTAGGCTACCTGCCTCTAACCACTAGGCTACCCGCCTCTAACCACATTACATGACTTAACACACTACGTTTTACTCAGTCTGGCAGTAACCCAACTATCAGAGGCAATGGATCTCTGTCTCCTGCTGCTGACAACCTCATGGAAGTCGTGTTGGTCGGTCTGATCTACGCCTCGCTCATTTAGAACGGGTCTCTATGTTTGTGTTTTATCGCTGAAGCTGTAGTCACACAAAACAATAAAAATGTGGTCATAATGAACTCCTTTTGAAGAGGTCACTAAGGGTTGGGGCTTCACCATAATGCTGATTCAACTCATCCACTTGTGGAAACAACATCGCTACCAGCAAAGATGATTAGAGACATGGACCATCCTGCTAAGCATACAGTCACTGCTCTGCCTCTCCCGCCCGGTCCACCCTCCTCTCTCTGCTTGTTCCACCTGTCTCTCTCTGCTTGTTCCACCTGTCTCTCTCTGCTTGTTCCACCTGTCTCTCTCTGCTTGTTCCACCTGTCTCTCTCTGCTTGTTCCACCTGTCTCTCTCTGCTTGTTCCACCTGTCTCTCTCTGCTTGTTCCACCTGCCTCTACTTGTTCCACCTGCCTCTCTACTTGTTCCACCTGCCTCTCTGCTTGTTCCACCTGCCTCTCTGCTTGTTCCACCTGCCTCTCTGCTTGTTCCACCTGCCTCTCTACTTGTTCCACCTGTCTCTCTCTGCTTGTTCCACCTGCCTCTCTCTGCTTGTTCCACCTGTCTCTCTCTGCTTGTTCCACCTGTCTCTCTCTGCTTGTTCCACCTGTCTCTCTCTGCTTGTTCCACCCTCCTCTCTCTGCTTGTTCCACCTGTCTCTCTCTGCTTGTTCCACCTGTCTCTCTCTGCTTGTTCCACCTGTCTCTCTCTGCTTGTTCCACCTGTCTCTCTCTGCTTGTTCCACCTGTCTCTCTGCTTGTTCCACCTGCCTCTCTGCTTGTTCCACCGGTCTCTCTCTGCTTGTTCCACCTGTCTCTCTCTGCTTGTTCCACCTGTCTCTCTCTGCTTGTTCCACCTGTCTCTCTCTGCTTGTTCCACCTGTCTCTCTCTGCTTGTTCCACCTGTCTCTCTCTGCTTGTTCCACCTGTCTCTCTCTGCTTGTTCCACCTGCCTCTCTCTGCTTGTTCCACCTGCCTCTCTCTGCTTGTTCCACCTGCCTCTCTCTGCTTGTTCCACCTGCCTCTCTCTGCTTGTTCCACCTGCTCTCTCTGCTTGTTCCACCTGTCTCTCTCTGCTTGTTCCACCTGTCTCTCTCTGCTTGTTCCACCTGTCTCTCTCTGCTTGTTCCACCTGTCTCTCTCTGCTTGTTCCACCTGTCTCTCTCTGCTTGTTCCACCTGCCTCTCTCTGCTTGTTCCACCTGTCTCTCTCTGCTTGTTCCACCTGTCTCTCTCTGCTTGTTCCACCTGTCTCTCTCTGCTTGTTCCACCTGTCTCTCTCTACTTGAGTTTTCCCACTTATGTTTGCAGATAATGACAATCAAATCTCTAAAACTATGCTGGTATTCATTTGACCAATATTTAATTGGTCAAAGAATTAATTTAATTCTTTGCTAGAAATATTACTATTTATTAATTCCATAATTCATCAACGGCACCATACAGGGTTCTGTATGGAACATATTTAGTTTCCGTTTACGATCAGAACCCTGTGGGTTCATGTAGAACCTTATAAAAAGGGTTCTGTATGGAACATATTTAGTTTCCGATCAGAACCCTGGGGGTTCATGTAGAACCTTATAAAAAGGGTTCTGTATGGAACATATTTTATTTCCGCTGACAAGAACCCCCAGGGTTCTGATTAAAGAACCTTATAAAAAGGGTTCTATATAGAAACTCTTAAGGGTTCCACATATAAAGCAAGTGACAGATCCCCGTTTGGATCAATATGGAACCCTCCCCCCCCCAAAACAGTTTAGGGACTTAGCTAGCTGCTCAGCGGAGCGTGAAGACAGAGAGGGGGGGGGGGCTGAGGGGAACAATGAACCCCTTCTCTAGATGTCACTCCGTGTGGCCCTCAGAAGAGTGTGCGTGCGGGCGTACCAGGGAGAGCGAGCGGCAGTAGGAGTGGGGGAGAGCGTGTGACTGAGCGTGAGGTGGCTGGGGGGCGTGCCAGCCGTGTGCCGGGCTGTGTGGCCCTCGCTTTTCTTTCTCATTATCACCTGTCTCTCTGCTTGTTCCACCTCTCGTTCTGTCCGCCAGGGACCGGAGACAGGATCTCGGCTGGTCATGTGAAAGGAGGACAGAAGGTCTGCTAAGACTGTGTGTGTGTGTGTGTGTGTGTGTGTGTGTGTGTGTGTGTGTGTGTGTGTGTGTGTGTGTGTGTGTGTGTGTGTGTGTGTGTGTGTGTGTGTGTGTGTGTGTGTGTGTGTGTGTGTGTGTGTGTGTCTCTCCTCTTGCATCAGTCAGTCCATTCATTTCCAGGGTTTTGTTCAGTCTTGTTGATCGTGCGGATAAGGCTGGTGTGGGTATATACTGGCAAGGCCTGCTGCACTCATTCAATATGTAAATCAGCAATCTACAGACTGTTCCAAGAAGCAGATGCCACAGTGCCAGAGAGAGAACGCAGAGGAGAGAGTAGGGAGAGAAAGAGGGAGAGAGAGAACGCAGAGGAGAGAGTAGGGAGAGAAAGAGGGAGAGACAGAGACGCAGAGGAGAGAGTAGGGAGAGAAAGGAGAGAGAGAACGCAGAGGAGAGAGTAGGGAGAGAAAGAAGGAGAGAGAGAACGCAGAGGAGAGAGTAGGGAGAGAAAGAAGGAGAGAGAACGCAGAGGAGAGAGTAGGGAGAGAAAGAGGAGAGAGAGAGACGCAGAGGAGAGAGTAGGGAGAGAAAGAGGGAGAGAGAGAACGCAGAGGAGAGAGTAGGGAGAGAAAGAAGGAGAGAGAACGCAGAGGAGAGAGTAGGGAGAGAAAGAGGGAGAGACAGAGACGCAGAGGAGAGAGTAGGGAGAGAAAGAGGGAGAGAGAGACGCAGAGGAGAGAGTAGGGAGAGAAAGAAGGAGAGAGACAGAGACGCAGACGAGAGAGTAGGGAGAGAAAGAAGGAGAGAGAGAACGCAGAGGAGAGAGTAGGGAGAGAAAGAAGGAGAGAGAAAGACGCAGAGGAGAGAGTAGGGAGAGAAAGAGGGAGAGACAGAGACGCAGAGGAGAGAGTAGGGAGAGAAAGAAGGAGAGAGAGAACGCAGAGGAGAGAGTAGGGAGAGAAAGAGGGAGAGACAGAGACGCAGAGGAGAGAGTAGGGAGAGAAAGAAGGAGAGACAGAGGGAGAGAAAGAAAAGTGGGGGAGAGAGAAAGAGGACGAAAGAGGGAGAGAAAGAAATGGGGAAGGGTGAGAGAAAAGACAGAGAAGGCGAGAGAGAGAGACAGAGAGAGAGAGAGAGAGAGAGAGAGAGAGAGAGAGAGAGAGAGAGAGAGGAGAGAGAGAGAGAGAGAGAGAGAGAGAGAGAGAGAGAGAGAGAGACGCAGAGGAGAGAGTAGGGAGAGAGAAGAAGGAGAGACAGAGGGAGAGAGAAGAGAAAGGGAGAGAGAGAGAAGGAGAGACAGAGAGGGAGAGAGAGAGAGAAGGGAAGAGAGAGAGAGAGAGAGAGAGAGAGAGAGAGAGAGAGAGAGAGAGAGAGAGAGAGAGAGAGAGAGAGAGAGAGAGAGAGAGAGAGAGAGAGAGAGAAGAGAGAGAGAGAGAGAGAGAGAGAGAGAGAGAGAGAGAGAGAGAGAGAGAGAGAGAGAGAGAGAGAGAGAGAGAGAGAGAGAGAGAGAAGCCCTAATGAGTTATATACAGGTTGTCTGGTACCATTGAGGGTTGGGAGTATGTATCCATCCCAAATAGCATCCTATTCCCTACATTGTGAACTAAAAAAAGTAGTGCACTTGGTAGAGAATTAGGGTGCTATTTGGGAAGCAGCCTAGGTCTTGGTCCTACAGTTGAATAGAGTGTCACTTGGTAGAGAATTAGGGTGCCATTTGGGAAGCAGCCTAGGTCTGGTCCTACAGTTGAATAGAGTGTTAATTGGTAGAGAATAGGGTGCTATTTGGGAAGCAGCCTAGGTCTTTGGTCCTACAGTTGAATAAAGTGTTAATTGGTAGAGAATAGGGTGCTATTTGGGAAGCAGCCTAGGTCTTTGGTCCTACAGTTGAATAAAGTGTTAATTGGTAGAGAATAGGGTGCTATTTGGGAAGCAGCCTAGGTCTTTGGTCCTACAGTTGAATAGAGTGTTAATTGGTAGAGAATAGGGTGCTTTTTGGGAAGCAGCCTAGGTCTGGTCCTACAGTTGAATAGAGTGTTAATTGGTAGAGAATAGGGTGCTATTTGGGAGGCAGCCTAGGTCTTGTCCTACAGTTGAATAGAGTGTTAATTGCATTAGCATTGCATCAGGGTGTTTTCAGACCCGTCTCTACAGAGCTCAAGTTTTGGAGGGAAATAAATCCTTCACAAAGTATCGAACTGTGTGATTATGGAAAGGCACTCTTTCCCTACAGCCTGAAATTCAATACTATTAGCATATTCATTAGGATTAAGATTGCAGACAGCAGTTTATGTCAATTTGTAATTTGGTATTTTACTTGAGTGAGGCAGTGGGCAATGTGCTGAAATGATCAGAATCTGTGATTAGGAAAATAGAGATTTGACTGAAACCCTTAAATCAATCCAGAATATAAGAGGTTCAACTCAAACTCAAATCAGACTTCAACTTCCCTGATGAGTTCTCAGCTTTATACAATAACAAATCACATACCGGGGCTCTTTCAGCAGGGAAAGATTAAAAACAACCCAATTCAACCCATCAAAAATGGTTTCTAATTTTCTACACTTTTGCACATATATGCAATGCAAATGACGTCTGTAACTTGAAGGCACAACATATAAAATCACACACTCAGTCAGTCCATTACCGACACCGTCCACGTCAACCTTTTCTTCAATAAAACGGCAAGACTTCAAGGTGCTAAACTTACATTCCTTACAAATTAGGGATCACATCTATAAAATCCCAATCTAATTCCACCCTACTGAGGTGACTAAGTGGAATAGGGAGTGTTCAGGAGAAGAGGAATCAGAGCATTCTAAGAACTCAGAGAGTTTCATTCTAAGAACTCAAAGAGAGTTTCATTCTAAGAACTCAAAGAGAGTTTCATTCTAAGAACTCAGAGAGTTTCATTCTAAGAACAGAGAGTTTAGAACCAGCTGCTGTTCCAGTAGGTTCTGAGGGAAGGATGTCTATCCCAGTAAGGAATAGACATGGAAGATCACTTCCCATTGTGTATCATTGTGGTCTCATGTTTGATGTGCTCTACTGCTGCAGAGCCAATTTCCCTCTGGGGGGGGTGAACATGAGTCCGCCGTCGCACCCAAACCTGCTGGGTGGAGTACGGGTATCAACATAAAGTATTTGAGGATATATTTATTTAGTTTGAAGTTTGTGAGGGGCACTTGAGTTCTGTAGGAGTCAGCAGTTTGGGCCCTCCACGATACCGGGTAACTCAACTAATACACTTGAGTTCTTTAGGAGTCAGCGGTTTGGGCCCTCAACGATACCGGGTAACTCAACTAATACACTTGAGTTCTTTAGGAGTCAGCGGTTTGGGCCCTCAACGATACCGGGTAACTCAACTAATACACTTGAGTTCTGTAGGAGTCAGCGGTTTGGGCCCTCAACGATACCGGGTAACTCAACTAATACACTTGAGTTCTGTAGGAGTCAGCGGTTTGGGCCCTCAACGATACCGGGTAACTCAACTAATACACTTGAGTTCTGTAGGAGTCAGCGGTTTGGGCCCTCAACGATACCGGGTAACTCAACTAATGCAAATACTTTCTAAAGTTATTGATCTTGGTCGGATTTAAGTCTTTTGGTTTAATTCCATAAAATGAAGTTCCCGCTGAAGTATTGTGTTTGACCCAGGACAGCTAGACCAATCAGATCTCAGATACTCCTCCTCTGAACCCCCCCCTGCAGTGGAGGCCAAGAGCAGCTCAAGTATTTGACAAATGTGTTTGACCCAAACCCCCAGAGCACATCTTCTGGGCCTTGTCCAGTGTTGTCCTCCCCAGGAGCTAAATTAACAGCAGCTCAAGAGTTCAAAACTATTTGACAAACGTGTTTGACACAGGACAGCTAAAACCAAACTCCCCTGATCTATATAAAATAGTGCACTTCTTTTGACCAGGGGCCATATTCCTAAATAGGGTGTTGTTTGGGGCGCAGCCCCAGGAAGAGAACAGCTCTACAGCTTTAGAGCAGAGCGGTGAAGGGTTAAACCTCCTGTTGTAGACGGAAATCAGGATTCTGAGGAGAAGAACACACGGGTTAACCTCCCCATGCTCATCAGACACACACACTCATCAGACACACACACACACACTCATCAGACACACACACACACACTCATCAGACACTCACACACACTCATCAGACACACACACACACACACTCATCAGACACACACACACACACACTCATCAGACACACACACACACACACACACACACACACACACACACACACACACACACACACACACACACACACACACACACACACACACACACACACACACACACACACACACACACACACACACACACACACACACACACACACACACACACACACACACACACCAGACACTCAACACACACTTCTGGCTACGAGGCCTGTTTCACCTTCCCACAGTATCCCACGTGACCTAACGACGCCGAAGAAAAGGGAAAAATTATCCAAATGCAAAACACTTCCTGTTTTAAATCTGTTAACCGTTTTTATGCAAATGAGCCAGCGGTGTTCTACAGCCTTCTCTCTGTGGAATCAGTTCTGTTCTGTTCTACAGCCTTCTCTCTGTGGAATCAGTTCTGTTCTGTTCTACAGCCTTCTCTCTGTGGAATCAGTTCTGTTCTGTTCTACAGCCTTCTCTCTGTGGAATCAGTTCTGTTCTGTTCTACAACCTTCTCTCTGTGGAATCAGTTCTGTTCTGTTCTACAACCTTCTCTCTGTGGAATCAGTTCTGTTCTGTTCTACAGCCTTCTCTCTGTGGAATCAGTTCTGTTCTGTTCTACAGCCTTCTCTCTGTGGAATCAGTTCTGTTCTGTTCTGTAGCCTTCTCTCTGTGGAATCAGTTCTGTTCTGTTCTACTGCTGCCATCACAAATACTAGATGGCAATGTACATGGGAGACTGCTTTAAATGTAAGCAGTGGACCCAAACGCCCCTAATCAAATGACTCTGGTGTGAATTAAGGCTGTGAGGGGAGGGGATTGGACACACCACGGCACAGCTGCCACTTTGTAGACAGGCAGGGGGGGAGAGAGAGAGAGAGAGAGAGAGAGAGAGAGAGACAGACAGACAGACAGACAGACAGACAGACAGACAGACAGACAGACAGACAGACAGACAGACAGACAGACAGACAGACAGACAGACAGACAGACAGACAGACAGACAGACAGACAGACAGACAGACAGACAGACAGACAGACAGACAGACAGACAGACAGACAGACAGACAGACAGACAGACAGACAGACAGACAGACAGACAGACAGACAGACAGACAGACAGACAGACAGACAGACAGACAGACAGACAGACAGACAGACAGACAGACAGACAGACAGACAGACAGACAGACAGACAGACAGACAGACAGACAGACAGACAGACAGACAGACAGACAGACAGACAGACAGACAGACAGACAGACAGACAGACAGACAGACAGACAGACAGACAGACAGAGAGAGAGAGAGAGAGAGAGAGAGAGGGAGAGGAGAGGAGGAGGGAGGGAGGGAGGGAGGGGGGAGGGAGGGAGGGAGGGAGGGAGGGAGGGAGGGAGGGAGGGAGGGAGGGAGGGAGGGAGGGAGGGAGGGAGGGGAGGGAGGGAGGGAGGGAGGGAGGGAGGGAGGGAGGGAGGGAGGGAGGGAGGGAGGGAGGGAGATTAGAGAAAATAAAAGTACCTGCTATGGCCATTAGAGATGACATCATGAGACCCATTTTCACGTTTCACCTCGTGGCTCTTTAAGATGCAAAGGATGAAAGACAGTAGCCACATGAGACTCACTGAACCCAGCCCTCCCTCCCTAACCCTCCCTCCCTAACCTATCCCCACCAGCCCTAACCCTCCCTCCCTCCCTCCCTAACCCTCCCTCCCTAACCTATCCTCGCAACAGGGCAACTAAAAGCAGACATTGAATATCCCTATGAGCATGGTGAAGTTATTAATGACACTTTGTATGGTGTATCAATACACCCAAAGATACAGACGTCCTTCCCAACTCAGTTGCCGGGGAGAAAGGAAAGCTTGCAGGGATTTCACCATGAGGCTAATGGTGACTTTAAAACAGCATTGTAGTTACTCCACAATACTAACCTAAACAACAGAGTGAAAAGGAGGAAGGAAGCCTGTTGAGAATAAAAAAAATATTCCAAAACATGCACTTGTTTGCAATAAGGCGCAAAAGTAAAACTGCTCAAATTTGGCAAAGAAATGAACTCTATGGCCTGAATACAAAGTTACATTTGGGGTCCAATACAACACATTATTGAGTACCACTCTCCATATTTTCAAGCATAGTGGTGGCTGCATCATGTTATGGGTATGCTTGTAATTGTTATGGACTGGGGGAGTTTTTCAGGATAAAAAAGAAACGGAATGGAGCTAAACACAGGCAAATCCCTAGAGGAAAACCTGCTTCAGTCTGCTTTTCAACAGACACTGGGAAACAAATTCACCATTCAGCAGGAAAATAAGATAAAACACAAGGCTAAATATACACTGGAGTTGGTTACCAAGACAACACTTAATGTTCCTGAGTGGCCTAGTTATTTCTTTACTTAAATCTTCTTGAAAATCTATGGCAGGACTTGAAAATATCTGTCTAGCAATGATCAACAACTAACCTGACAGAGCTGAAATGTGCAAATATTGTACAATCCAGGAGAGGAAAGCTCTTAGAGACTTACCCAGAAAGACTCATAGCTCTTAGAGACTTACCCAGAAAGACTCACAGCTCTTAAAGACTTACCCAGAAAGACGCACAGCTGTAATCACTGCCAAAGGTGATTCTAACATGTATTGACTCAGTGGTGTGAATACTTATGTAAATTAGATCTTTCTGCATTTCATTTTCAATAAATTTGCAAAAATGTTTTTAAAAAACAACAACAAAAACATGTTTTCAAATGTCATTATGGGGTATTGTGTGTAGATGTGGGATGTGGAATAAATCGAGGGTCATGAATACCTTCTGAAGGCACTGTACACGGCTACTAGCAGTGGGTATTATATTTAGAGTTAGCAATCTTGCTAAAGTGTTTTGAGGTTCCAATTACTCAGGTAGTGAATGAGACCCAATTAAAATGTACCTACGATAATAGACCACATAAATATGCAAGTCAAATTCATCTCGATAAAAAAAAACACGTTCTGGAGTCCTATATTAACAGTAAAATATAACAAAAAATAGCACATTGACAACTGGAAGTCATGATTAGGGGATTAAGTTGCACATAAAAATATTTTATGTCACAACATGAAAACGACACGTTTTTTTATATTGAGTGACGTCGAGGATAACAATCGGTGACCAAATCAGGGGCTGGTGCCACCAACTGAAAAACACAGTGGCACCAGGGGACAATGTTAGTCTGCAACTGCACAAGAGGGGTTGAAGAACTCCTTTAGGCCAAGACACACCACAGTTAGGAGAGCCATACCTCACCATCTCTTAGACACACCACAGTTAGGAGAGTGCCATACCTCACCATCTCTTAGACACACCACAGTTAGGAGAGTGCCATACCTCACCATCTCTTAGACACACCACAGTTAGGAGAGCCATACCTCACCATCTCTTAGACACACCACAGTTAGGAGAGTGCCATACCTCACCATCTCTTAGACACACCACAGTTAGGAGAGCCATACTTCACCATCTCTAAGACACACCACAGTTAGGAGAGCCATACCTCACCATCTCTAAGACACACCACAGTTAGGAGAGCCATACCTCACCATCTCTTAGACACACCACAGTAAGGAGAGTGCCATACCTCACCATCTCTTAGACACACCACAGTTAGGAGAGTGCCATACCTCACCATCTCTTAGACACAACACAGTTAGGAGAGCCATACCTCACCATCTCTTAGACACACCACAGTTAGGAGAGTGCCATACCTCACCATCTCTTAGACACACCACAGTTAGGAGAGCCATATCTCACCATCTCTTAGACACACCACAGTTAGGAGAGCCATACCTCACCATCTAATTTGACTCCAGTCTATATTGATTTAAGCTGCATCTTGATCTACATGTATGTAAAAATGTGAATATTAGATGATTTTGTTATACAGGCGAATGAAAATCAGCCAATCCTTCAAATCAGAGCCGTGTCAGGTCAGATATAGCCTACCTGCTGTAACTGATCAACCACAACACTAAACACCAAGGGAGAGGACAATGCTGGTCCAAATCAGAGCCGTGTCAGGTATAGCCTACCTGCTGTAACTGATCAACCACAACACTAAACACCAAGGGAGAGGACAATGCTGGTCCTTGTCGACACAACACACAGAACAAAACCACCCTGGATAACAAAACCACCCTGGATAACAAAACCACCCTGGATAACAAAACCACCCTGGATAACAAAACCACCCTGGATAACAAAACCACCCTGGATAACAAAACCACCCTGGATAACAAAACCACCCTGGATAACAAATCAAATCAAATGTATTTATATAGCCCTTCGTACATCAGCTGATATCTCAAAGTGCTGTACAGAAACCCAGCCTAAAACCCCAAACAGCAAAACAACCACGGATAAGATGGTTGTATGTTCTAAAACACACTTCCCTTTTCTCCCATTTTCTCTCTCACCCGATCACCATCTAACACATTAGCACAACCACACGACACATCATCACACACACGACCCCCTGCTCCCTGTCCCGGTCTCATCACGGAGGAGTCTGCCCCAGCAGCTCACAGTAAGATCAATGACCATATGGTGGAAGTGGTGGTTTTAGAAGCAGGCGTTTGGAACCGTGACACACACACACACACACACACACACACACACACACACACACACACACACACACACACACACACACACACACACACACACACACACACACACACACACACACACACACACCCCTCTAGAGCCGCTTCGTACTGCAGACGCCCAGGGCAGGCAGTCGCTCACTTCAATTATGCTGGTAATTAGCAGCGCGGCCTAGCAGTGTGAATAAGCCGACCACCACCACCACCGTAGCAAGCGCTGGAACAGAAGATGCCCGGGCCCCTGAAATCACCATAGCATCTGAATCATTGATACATTATATTACATTAGCCCCTGGTGTGCTAATCTATTGTTGGTCCCGTTGGCCTCGTTATGGCTGAGTCTGATAAGACACGCTATTTCAGATGGACAAAAAAAAAAACTGTGCAATATATTTGTGTCATTACCACTTTGTCCTAAAGTGGGTTAACTAAGAGCTCTCAGCGAGAGAGAAGGTCAAACAGAGAAGAACCTCAATATAGGAGCCAACAGTTTAGGCCAGAGAGGATACTTACTGGGGCTGGCTCAGAGGATGTCTGTGCATCATTATATGAGGCCAGCCTCTGTTCAGTCAGTCAGGGAGGACGTCTGAGAGGCCAGCCTCCTCTCTGTTCAGTCAGTCAGTAAGGTCTGAGAGGCCAGCCTCCTCTCTGTTCAGTCAGTCAGTAAGGTCTGAGAGGCCAGCCTCCTCTCTGTTCAGTCAGTCAGGGAGGACGTCTGAGAGGCCAGCCTCCTCTCTGTTCAGTCAGTCAGGGAGGACGTCTGAGAGGCCACCCTCCTCTCTGTTCAGTCAGTCAGGGAGGACGTCTGAGAGGCCAGCCTCCTCTCTGTTCAGTCAGTCAGGGAGGACGTCTGAGAGGCCAGCCTCCTCTCTGTTCAGTCAGTCAGGGAGGACGTCTGAGAGGCCAGCCTCCTCTCTGTTCAGTCAGTAAGGGAGGACGTCTGAGAGGCCAGCCTCCTCTCTGTTCAGTCAGTCAAGGAGGACGTCTGAGGCCAGCCTCCTCTCTGTTCAGTCAGTCAGGGAGGACGTCTGAGAGGCCAGCCTCCTCTCTGTTCAGTCAGTAAGGTCTGAGAGGCCAGCCTCCTCTCTGTTCAGTCAGTCAGGGAGGACGTCTGAGAGGCCAGCCTCCTCTCTGTTCAGTCAGTAAGGGAGGACGTCTGAGAGGCCAGCCTCCTCTCCGTTCAGTCAGTCAGGGAGGACGTCTGAGGCCAGCCTCCTCTCCGTTCAGTCAGTCAGGGAGGACGTCTGAGAGGCCAGCCTCCTCTCTGTTCAGTCAGTCAGGGAGGACGTCTGAGAGGCCAGCCTCCTCTCTGTTCAGTCAGGGAGGACGTCTGAGAGGCCAGCCTCCTCTCTGTTCAGTCAGTAAGGTCTGAGAGGCCAGCCTCCTCTCTGTTCAGTCAGTCAGGAAGGACGTCTGAGAGGCCAGCCTCCTCTCTGTTCAGTCATTCAGGGAGGTCTGAGAGGCCAGCCTCCTCTCTGTTCAGTCAGTCAGGGAGGTCTGAGAGGCCAGCCTCCTCTCTGTTCAGTCAGTCAGGGAGGACGTCTGGGAGGCCAGCCTCCTCTCTGTTCAGTCAGGGAGGACGTCTGAGAGGCCAGCCTCCTCTCTGTTCAGTCAGGGAGGACGTCTGAGAGGCCAGCCTCCTCTCTGTTCAGTCAGTCAGGGAGGACGTCTGAGAGGCCAGCCTCCTCTCTGTTCAGTCAGTCAGGGAGGACGTCTGAGAGGCCAGCCTCCTCTCTGTTCAGTCAGTCAGGGAGGACGTCTGAGAGGCCAGCCTCCTCTGTTCAGTCAGTCAGGGAGGACGTCTGAGAGGCCAGCCTCCTCTCTGTTCAGTCAGTCAGGGAGGACAGCACACCTCATCTCTCTCAGCGCCACCAGTTTATCCTTCGCATTGACATCTAGTACCGAGTGTCCAAACTGTTACAGCACGTTACCGTACTGCCAAAAAGAAACATCCACTTGTGTTGGCTAAGTAAGGTTACTTCCTGTTAGGGTTAGAGGGGCATAGGACTGAAAATACAAACTACCTGGTGAATTAGTTAGGCTTCAGTCTGGGGATAGTGAACACAGTGGGCATGGTCAGAGTGATGTCATCAGCGGTGTTGTGGGATCACTCTCCGCTGCACCATTTACCCAGAGTGCACTACTATTGGTCTTGGCCTTTAGAAAGGTTGGAATAGGGTGTCATCTGAGATTTGAGCAGTGCTCTTTAATGAGTGTCATCACTGTCACTCTACAGCGAGGGAACCAGGGCACTTTGGACCGATCAAAACCAATCAAAGGCTGTATTCAAGGAGAGAAAATGTCAACACAGGGCCAGGCTAGTCAGCCAGCATCTGTCCCTGTGTCTGTCCGTCTGCCAGGCTAGTCAGCCAGCATCTGTCCCTGTGTCTGTCCGTCTGCCAGGCTAGTCAGCCAGCATCTGTCCCTGTGTCTGTCCATCTGCCAGGCTAGTCAGCCAGCATCTGTCCCTGTGTCTGTCCGTCTGCCAGGCTAATCAGCCAGCATCTGTCCCTGTGTCTGTCCGTCTGCCAGGCTAGTCAGCCAGCATCTGTCCCTGTGTCTGTCCGTCTGCCAGGCTAGTCAGCCAGCATCTGTCCCTGTGTCTGTCCGTCTGCCAGGCTAGTCAGCCAGCATCTGTCCCTGTGTCTGTCCATCTGCCAGGCTAGTCAGCCAGCATCTGTCCCTGTGTCTGTCCGTCTGCCAGGCTAATCAGCCAGCATCTGTCCCTGTGTCTGTCCGTCTGCCAGGCTAGTCAGCCAGCATCTGTCCCTGTGTCTGTCCGTCTGCCAGGCTAGTCAGCCAGCATCTGTCCCTGTATCTGTCCGTCTGCCAGGCTAATCAGCCAGTATCTGTCCCTGTAGCTGTCCGTCTGCCAGGCTAGTCAGTCAGCATCTGTCCCCGTGTCTGTCCGTCTGCCAGGCTAGTCAGCCAGCATCTGTCCCCGTGTCTGTCCGTCTGCCAGGCTGGTCAGCCAGCATCTGTCCCTGTGTCTGTCCGTCTGCCAGGCTAGTCAGCCAGCATCTGTCCCTGTGTCTGTCCGTCTGCCAGGCTAGTCAGCCAGCATCTGTCCCTGTGTCTGTCCGTCTGCCAGGCTAGTCAGCCAGCATCTGTCCCTGTGTCTGTCCGTCTGCCAGGCTGGTCAGTCAGCATCTGTCCCTGTATCTGTCCGTCTGCCAGGCTAGTCAGCCAGCATCTGTCCCTGTGTCTGTCCGTCTGCCAGGCTGGTCAGCCAGCATCTGTCCTCTGTCCTCCAGCCCCCAGATGACTCTTCCTACAACTCCTCCACAACAGCCTATAAGTCACCATTTCATTTTGTTTACCCTTAAAAATAATCCCTGTGTTTTGTGTGTAGAGGGGAAACATGGCATCACAGCACCAAATCAAATGTTTCTACAGCAGCTGAGAGATCAGTTATTTTGAGAGTGACAGGAAACAGAAGTGGAGATATCAGAGGAAGAGATGTAGGACTTAAAGTCATGTTTTTACTGCCTCTAGTGTTCTCAACCAGGTGTCTTTTTCAGGGGTATCGTGTGAACCCTGCCTCCAGGGATGTGCGTGAGTGACGAGATGAAGAAGAGGGGGAGGAAGACTAGGAGAAGGAGGAGGAGGAGAAGGGTGAGGGGGGCTTACTTGATGGAGTTTCTGAAGTGATCTTCGGCCGGGTTTTTCACAGTGCAGCTGTTGAGCAGCCACAGATCAGCCTCCGCGGGGTCCTCTGGAGGGAGGAAGAGAGAGGGAGAGGGAGAGAGAGAGAAGGAGTGGGAGAGAGAGAGAAACAGCGGGAGAGAGAGAGAGAGAGAGAGAGAGAGAGAGAGAGAGAGAGAGAGAGAGAGAGAGAGAGAAGGAGAGAAGGAGAGAGAGAGAGAGAGAGAGAGAGAGAGAGAGAGAGAGAGAGAGAGAGAAGGAGCGAGACGGAGACAGAGAGAGTAAGCAAAGAGAAAGAGGTGGAGGGAAGACAACAGAAGTTCAGTATTAGATCAAATCAGAACTCAACAGCCCAGGACCCTTCAGCCCGTTCCACACACCCATTAATATCGCACTTCTCCAGTTACAGCAATTAATTGTGTCCTCCCCCTCCTCCTCCCCATCCCCCTCCCCCTCCTCCTCCTCATCCCCCTCCCCCTCCTCATCCCCCTCCCCTTCCTCCTCCCCATTATCCCCCTCCCCCTCCTCATCCCTGACCAGAGCAGCGAGGGGGAGGCGAGGCAGAATACGATGCCAGGATCAGCTGGACCTCAGGGGGATAGTGGGAGTCCTATCCTCCATACCCCAGCCTCCACGCTGTCTGCCAGGAGACCTGTCACACTGTGTAATGAATAAACACACACAGTATGATTCTAGGCCAGCCTGCCTGGCGCAGTGCAAGTCTCCTGCATCCTCCCACACCGCTGAACTAGATATTTCACTTACTATCCATTACCCAGCCTCACTGGAGCAAACACAGGCCCTGTGTCGGGCTGTGAGGCTCTAAGGGAGGAAGGCTCCCCCTCCCCGACCAGAGCAGCGAGGGGGGGGGCAGGCTCCCCCTCCCCCTCCCTGACCAGAGCAGCACACGGGTCGCAGGCGGGGAGAACCCAGGAACCACCCCGACACCCCCTTCTTGCCTTCTCTCGCCTCAGATAACAACATATCAAAGGCCTATAGCCAGAGAGAGGAGTCAGGGACAGGCCTATAGCCAGAGAGAGGAGGCAGGGACAGGCCTATAGCCAGAGAGAGGAGGCAGGGACAGGCCTATAGCCAGAGAGAGGAGGCAGGGACAGGCCTATAGCCAGAGAGAGGAGGCAGGGGCAGGCCTATAGCCAGAGAGAGGAGGCAGGGGCAGGCCTATAGCCAGAGAGAGGAGGCAGGGACAGGCCTATAGCCAGAGAGAGGAGGCAGGGACAGGCCTATAGCCAGAGAGAGGAGGCAGGGACAGGCCTATAGCCAGAGAGTGGAGGCAGGGACAGGCCTATAGCCAGAGAGAGGAGGCAGG
Organism: Oncorhynchus gorbuscha; assembly: GCF_021184085.1. Lineage (NCBI taxonomy): Eukaryota > Metazoa > Chordata > Actinopteri > Salmoniformes > Salmonidae > Oncorhynchus > Oncorhynchus gorbuscha. The sequence goes on from NW_025746666.1 coordinate 57,633, forward strand.
GACTAGAGAGAGGAGGCAGGGACAGGCCTATAGCCAGAGAGAGGAGGCAGGGACAGGCCTATAGCCAGAGAGAGGAGGCAGGGACTAGAGAGAGGAGGCAGGGACAGGCCTATAGCCAGAGAGAGGAGGCAGGGACCAGAGAGAGGAGGCAGGGACAGGCCTATAGCCAGAGAGAGGAGTCAGGGACAGGCCTATAGCCAGAGAGAGGAGGCAGGGACAGGCCTATACCCAGAGAGAGGAGGCCTATAGCCAGAGAGAGGAGGCAGGGACAGGCCTATAGCCAGAGAGAGGAGGCAGGGACAGGCCTATAGCCAGAGAGAGGAGGCAGGGACAGGCCTATAGCCAGAGAGAGGAGGCAGGGACAGGCCTATAGCCAGAGAGAGGAGGCAGGGACAGGCCTATAGCCAGAGAGAGGAGGCAGGGACCAGAGAGAGGAGGCAGGGACAGGCCTATAGCCAGAGAGAGGAGGCAGGGACCAGAGAGAGGAGGCAGGGACAGGCCTATAGCCAGAGAGAGGAGGCAGGGACCAGAGAGAGGAGGCAGGGACAGGCCTATAGCCAGAGAGAGGAGGCAGGGACCAGAGAGAGGAGGCAGGGACAGGCCTATAGCCAGAGAGAGGAGGCAGGGACCAGAGAGAGGAGGCAGGGACCAGAGAGAGGAGTCAGGGACCAGAGAGTGGAGGCAGGGACAGGCCTATAGCCAGAGAGAGGAGGCAGGGACAGGCCTATAGCCAGAGAGAGGAGGCAGGGACAGGCCTATAGCCAGAGAGAGGAGTCAGGGACAGGCCTATAGCCAGAGAGAGGAGGCAGGGACAGGCCTATAGCCAGAGAGAGGAGGCAGGGACAGGCCTATAGCCAGAGAGAGGAGGCCTATAGCCAGAGAGAGGAGGCAGGGACAGGCCTATAGCCAGAGAGAGGAGGCAGGGACAGGCCTATAGCCAGAGAGAGGAGGCAGGGACAGGCCTATAGCCAGAGAGAGGAGGCAGGGACAGGCCTATAGCCAGAGACAGGAGGCAGGGACAGGCCTATACCCAGAGAGAGGAGGCCTATAGCCAGAGAGAGGAGGCAGGGACAGGCCTATAGCCAGAGAGAGGAGGCAGGGACAGGCCTATAGCCAGAGAGAGGAGGCAGGGACCAGAGAGAGGAGGCAGGGACAGGAAGGAAGTGGTCCCGCTAACAGGAAGGAAGTGGTCCCGCTAACAGGAAGGAAGTGGTCCCGCTAACAGGAAGGAAGTGGTCCCGCTAACAGGAAGGAAGTGGTCCCGCTAACAGGAAGGAAGTGGTCCCGCTAACAGGAAGGAAGTGGTCCCGCTAACAGGAAGGAAGTGGTCCCGCTAACAGGAAGGAAGTGGTCCCGCTAACAGGAAGGAAGTGGTCCCGCTAACAGGAAGGAAGTGGTCCCGCTAACAGGAAGGAAGTGGTCCCGCTAACAGGAAGGAAGTGGTCCCGCTAACAGGAAGGAAGTGGTCCCGCTAACAGGAAGGAAGTGGTCCCGCTAACAGGAAGGAAGTGGTCCTGCTAACAGGAAGGAAGTGGTCCTGCTAACAGGAAGGAAGTGGTCCTGCTAACAGGAAGGAAGTGTGAGAAATGGAGCGGCAACAAACATAATCAATTCTAAATTACTCAACGTCCGCAACATCCGCAACATCCGCAACATCCGCAACATCCGCAACAACCCTTGGGGGAGATAAAAATATAAGACTGTGTGTGTGTTTACTGTGAGAACTTACTCCATTACCCCTCCTGAAGCAGTAAAACACTATACTGATGAACACAAGACTTAAAACACGCACCAGGCCATTAAACCAATCTAAACAGGAAGAGATGTATTTTTATTGAAGAGAGATCTTGCTATGTTAAAACCTTGTAAAATAACCCTGGGAGTATTAAAAATACACAGTTTAAATAAATAAAACACCTTGTTTGTTTCAGCCACGGTCCATAAGTAAAACTATATTTTTTCTGGGACAGACAGACAGACAGACAGACAGACAGACAGACAGACAGACAGACAGACAGACAGACTTGTTGACAGACAGACAGACAGACAGACAGACAGACAGACGTGTTCAGTCAGACAGACAGACAGACAGACAGACTCTTGTTGGACGGGCACATCAGCGTGTTCTGTCGACCCAGGGCGAGGGGCGACCCAGACGAGGGGTCGGGAGCGACCCAGACGCGGGTTGGCACAGTCAGCCGTTCACAGCCATGCCAGCTGCACATCAAGCTCGGCATCAACACAACCTGAGCCCTGCAAAACAACCCGGCCCCGTGGGAGGCGTTCCTCGAACAGCACACAAACAAAAAGGTCCCTGATCCACAACACCTATAGATCTCTGCAGAGGTTAACTCACTCTACCTCAGAGACACACACACACACACACAGCACCTATAGATCTCTGCAGAGGTTAACTCACTCTACCTAACACACACACACACACACACACACACACACACACACACACACACACACACACACACACACACACACACACACACACACACACACACACACACACACACACACACACACACACACACACACACACACACACACACACACACACACACACACACACACACACACACAGCACCTATAGATCTCTGCAGAGGTTAACTCACTCTACCTAAGACACACACACAGCAGCTGCAGGCTGGGAGTAGCCTCAGCTGTGACCCATTTCCCCTCCACCTGCGGGTTTCCCCTCCCGAGTAAAAAAAAAAACTAAACAACAATAACAACCCCTCTGTCACCATGACAACCCCTCTATCACCATGACAACCCCTCTATCACTGTGACCCAGATACTCCACAAGGACCAGTCCTCGTCTTAAATCACAGGCAGACCAGGACACTAGGTTAGCTATGCTAGCGAAACCAAATGAGTCTGGGGAAGAGACCCAACCAAGCTAACGATCATCTGTCACAGAGGCAGCTCTTACACACATAGGTCCTTACAGAGAAATTCACTGTTACGGGGCACATAAATAGCCCAGTGTGCATCCCAAATAGCACCCTATTCCCTATATAGTGCACTACTTTAGACCAGGACCAAATGGCACCCTATTCCACTATTTAGACCAGTGGCACTACTTTTAGACCAGGACCAAATGGCACCCTATTCCCTATATAGTGCACTATTTTAGACCAGGACCAAATGGCACCCTATTCCCTATATAGTGCACTACTTTAGACCAGGACCAAATGGCACCCTATTCCCTATACAGTGCACTACTTTAGACCAGGACCAAATGGCACCCTATTCCCTATATAGTGCACTACTTTAGACCAGGACCAAATGGCACCCTATTCCCTATACAGTGCACTACTTTAGACCAGGACCAAATGGCACCCTATTCCCTATATAGTGCACTACTTTAGACCAGGACCAAATGGCACCCTATTCCCTATATAGTGCACTACTTTAGACCAGGACCAAATGGCACCCTATTCCCCAAATAAATGGCACCTATTCCCTAGTGCACTACTTTAGACCATATCCCATAGAGAATAGTAGGGTGCCCTTCGTTCTTTTTGTAAGATCAATAAATAATATAGTTGACAGAGGAGGAACATTGTGTTTAATGAGGCATCATTGAAATGTGTGTAATGCTCTTGATAAAGCCCACTATAACAAACAGATGTACAGGTTAAACAGATTCCCATGGAGACGTTCGAGGGCCATTCAAATTAAATATTAAAATAACTGGATCGATTGGATAAAGGGGTTAAATATATATTTTATTTCCTTTCTATAATAAAACACCCAACAACATTGTGGTACCTTGTTTTTGAGGGTGAAAGAACGCAGAAACACCCAGCGCAGTTTAAGAGTCAATAACAGAATACAAAGAAACCCCATTTAAAGACCACTGGCTGTCCAGCAGGACAAGGACACATGGCAGGGAGACATTCAAACCCTATTTAAAGACTGGCTGTCCAGCAGGACAAGGACACATGACAGGGAGACATTCAAACCCTATTTAAAGACCACTGGCTGTCCAGCAGGACAAGGACACATGGCAGGGAGACATTCAAACCCTATTTAAAGACTGGCTGTCCAGCAGGACAAGGACACATGACAGGGAGACATTCAAACCCTATTTAAAGACTACTGGCTGTCCAGCAGGACAAGGACACATGGCAGGGAGACATTCAAACCCTATTTAAAGACTGGCTGTCCAGCAGGACAAGGACACATGGCAGGGAGACATTCAAACCCTATTTAAAGACTGGCTGTCCAGCAGCAGGACAAGGACACATGGCAGGGAGACATTCAAACCCTATTTAAAGACTGGCTGTCCAGCAGGACAAGGACACATGACAGGGAGACATTCAAACCCTATTTAAAGACTGGCTGTCCAGCAGGACAAGGACACATGGCAGGGAGACATTCAAACCCTATTTAAAGACTGGCTGTCCAGCAGGACAAGGACACATGACAGGGAGACATTCAAACCCTATTTAAAGACTACTGGCTGTCCAGCAGGACAAGGACACATGGCAGGGAGACATTCAAACCCTATTTAAAGACTGGCTGTCCAGCAGGACAAGGACACATGGCAGGGAGACATTCAAACCCTATTTAAAGACTGGCTGTCCAGCAGGACAAGGACACATGGCAGGGAGACATTCAAACCCTATTTAAAGACTGGCTGTCCAGCAGGACAAGGACACATGACAGGGAGACATTCAAACCCTATTTAAAGACTGGCTGTCCAGCAGGACAAGGACACATGGCAGGGAGACATTCAAACCCTATTTAAAGACTGGCTGTCCAGCAGGACAAGGACACATGACAGGGAGACATTCAAACCCTATTTAAAGACTGGCTGTCCAGCAGGACAAGGACACATGGCAGGGAGACATTCAAACCCTATTTAAAGACTGGCTGTCCAGCAGGACAAGGACACATGGCAGGGAGACATTCAAACCCTATTTAAAGACTGGCTGTCCAGCAGGACAAGGACACATGACAGGGAGACATTCAAACCCTATTTAAAGACTACTGGCTGTCCAGCAGGACAAGGACACATGGCAGGGAGACATTCAAACCCTATTTAAAGACTGGCTGTCCAGCAGGACAAGGACACATGGCAGGGAGACATTCAAACCCTATTTAAAGACTGGCTGTCCAGCAGGACAAGGACACATGGCAGGGAGACATTCAAACCCTATTTAAAGACTGGCTGTCCAGCAGGACAAGGACACATGACAGGGAGACATTCAAACCCTATTTAAAGACTGGCTGTCCAGCAGGACAAGGACACATGGCAGGGAGACATTCAAACCCTATTTAAAGACTGGCTGTCCAGCAGGACAAGGACACATGGCAGGGAGACATTCAAACCCTATTTAAAGGCTACAGGCTGTCCAGCAGGACAAGGACACATGACAGGGAGTCATTCATGGCTCAGACTCCCAGCCTGTAGATCTACTGAAGACAATACAACATGGAGCTATGGGCATAAACACAGGGAGGAATTCACAGACACGTAGGTATAGGGGTGGGGAGGGGGGTAGTTCTCACCAATCTGTTGGGCTAACAGGAGAGACAAAACAAGAGAGAGGGGAAAGGAGGGAGGGGAGGGAGTGTGTCGGGGAGGGAGTGTGTCAGTGAGGAAAAGAGAGAGAAGGTGAAAAGGAGAAGGGGAGGGAGTGTGTCAGCGAGGAAAAGAGAGAGGAGGTGAAAAGGAGAAGGGGAGGGAGTGTGTCAGTGAGGAAAGAGAGAGGAGGTGAAAAGGAGGGAGGGGAGTGAGTGTGTCAGCGAGGAAAGAGAGAGGAGGTGAAAAGGAGAAGGGGAGGGAGTGTGTCAGTGAGGAAAGAGAGAGAAGGTGAAAAGGAGGGAGGGGAGGGAGTGTGTCAGTGAGGAAAGAGAGAGAAGGTGAAAAGGAGGGAGGGGAGGGAGTGTGTCAGTGAGGAAAGAGAGAGAAGGTGAAAAGGAGGGAGGGGAGGGAGTGTGTCAGTGAGGAAAGAGAGAGAAGGTGAAAAGGAGGGTGAAAAGGAGGAGGGAGGGAGTGTGTCAGTGAGGAAAAGAGAGAGGAGGAAAAGGATGGAGGGGAGGGAGTGTGTCAGTGAGGAAAGGAAAGAGAGAGGAGGAAGGTCAGAGGAGGGAGGGGGAGGGAGGGAGTGTGTCAGTGAGGAAAAGAGAGAGAGGTGAAAAGGAGGAGGGGAGGGAGTGTGTCAGTGAGGAAAGAGAGAGAAAAAAGGAGGGAGGGGGAGGGAGTGTGTCAGTGAGGAAAGAGAGAGGAGGTGAAAAGGATGGAGGGGAGGGAGTGTGTCAGTGAGGAAAGAGAGAGAAGGTGAAAAGGAGGGAGGGAGGGGAGTGTGTCAGTGAGGAAAGAGAGAGAAGGTGAAAAGGAGGGAGGGGAGGGAGTGTGTCAGCGAGGAAAGAGAGAGAAGGTGAAAAGGAGGGAGGGGAGGGAGTGTGTCAGTGAGGAAAAGAGAGAGGAGGTGAAAAGGAGGGAGGGGAGGGAGTGTGTCGGGGAGGAAAGAGAGAGAAGGTGAAAAGGAGGGAAGGAGAGAGTCGGGGGGGAAGCAGGAGAGCAAGGAAGGAGACAGAAGGAATGAAAAGAAGGAAGAAAAGTGAGAAGGGAGGGAACGAGAGAGAAAGAGGGAGCGCAAGGGAAGGAAAGAGAATGGGAGTGAGGGAAGGAGTGAGGGAAGGAGTGAGGGAAGGAGTGAGGGAAGGAGAGAGAATGAAAGAGAATGGGAGTGAGGGAAGGAGAGAGAATGAAAGAAAATGGGAGTGAGGGAAGGGGTGAGGGAAGGAGAGAGAATGGGAGTGAGGGAAGGGGTGAGGGAAGGAGTGAGGGAAGGAGAGAGAATGGGAGTGAGGGAAGGGGTGAGGGAAGGAGTGAGGGAAGGAGAGAGAATGAAAGAGAATGGGAGTGAGGGAAGGAGTGAGGGAAGGAGAGAGGATGAAAGAGAATGGGAGTGAGGGAAGGGGTGAGGGAAGGAGAGAGAATGAAAGAAAATGGGAGTGAGGGAAGGAGAGAGAATGAAAGAGAATGGGAGTGAGGGAAGGGGTGAGGGAAGGAGTGAGGGAAGGAGAGAGGATGAAAGAGAATGGGAGTGAGGGAAGGAGAGAGGGAAGGAAAGGAAGGAGAGAAGGAAGGAAGAGAAGGAAAGAAGGAAGGAAAGGAAGGAGAGAAGGAAGGGAAGGAAGGAGAGAAGGAAGGAAGGGAAGGAAAGAAGGAAGGAAGGGAAGGAAGGAGAAAGTGAAGGAAGGGAAGGAGGGAGAGAGCTTTTTGTTATTTTTTAAATCTGATTCTCAGGAGGCTGTTCCGCTGGTAACCATCAACACACCCTCACTAAACACTACTGGCGTCAGGCCTGTTCAGTACAAAGCAACACACACACACACTCTCCCCCTCAGTCACACACTAACCCTTCCACACACTCCCTCCCTCCCCAGGCCCAGACAACTGTCTGATAAAGCCCCTCTATCTCCATCTAAATAGGGGAGTCTTCCAGCCGAACAGCCTGACGTGGTTCAGCTCAGACTCCTGAGGAAAAGAACCAGAGCTCCATTCTCTGGCCTCGGACCCAGACAGAACCAGAGCTCCATTCTCTGGCCTCGGACCCAGACAGAACCAGAGCTCCATTCTCTGGCCTCGGACCCAGACAGAACCAGAGCTCCATTCTCTGGTCTCAGACAGAACCAGAGCTCCATTCTCTGGCCTCAGACAGAACCAGAGCTCCATTCTCTGGCCTCAGACAGAACCAGAGCTCCATTCTCTGGCCTCAGACAGAACCAGAGCTCCATTCTCTGGCCTCGGACCCAAACAGAACCAGAGCTCCATTCTCTGGCCTCGGACCCAAACAGAACCAGAGCTCCATTCTCTGGCCTCAGACCCAGACAGAACCAGAGCTCCATTCTCAGGCCTCATACCCAGACAGAACCAGAGCTCCATTCTCAGGCCTCAGACAGAACCAGAGCTCCATTCTCTGGCCTCGGACCCAAACAGAACCAGAGCTCCATTCTCTGGCCTCGGACCCAAACAGAACCAGAGCTCCATTCTCTGGCCTCGGACCCAAACAGAACCAGAGCTCCATTCTCTGGCCTCAGACCCAGACAGAACCAGAGCTCCATTCTTTGGCCTCAGACCCAGACAGAACCAGAGCTCCATTCTCAGGCCTCAGACAGAACCAGAGCTCCATTCTCTGGCCTCAGACAGAACCAGAGCTCCATTCTCTGGCCTCAGACAGAACCAGAGCTCCATTCTCTGGCCTCAGACAGAACCAGAGCTCCATTCTCTGGCCTCAGACAGAACCAGAGCTCCATTCTCTGGCCTCAGACAGAACCAGAGCTCCATTCTCTGGCCTCAGACAGAACCAGAGCTCCATTCTCTGGCCTCAGACAGAACCAGAGCTCCATTCTCTGGCCTCAGACAGAACCAGAGCTCCATTCTCTGGCCTCGGACCCAGACAGAACCAGAGCTCCATTCTCTGGCCTCGGACCCAGACAGAACCAGAGCTCCATTCTCTGGCCTCGGACCCAGACAGAACCAGAGCTCCATTCTCTGGCCTCGGACCCAGACAGAACCAGAGCTCCATTCTCTGGCCTCAGACAGAACCAGAGCTCCATTCTCTGGCCTCAGACAGAACCAGAGCTCCATTCTCTGGCCTCAGACAGAACCAGAGCTCCATTCTCTGGCCTCAGACAGAACCAGAGCTCCATTCTCTGGCCTCGGACCCAAACAGAACCAGAGCTCCATTCTCTGGCCTCGGACCCAAACAGAACCAGAGCTCCGTTCTCTGGCCTCAGACCCAGACAGAACCAGAGCTCCATTCTTTGGCCTCATACCCAGACAGAACCAGAGCTCCATTCTCAGGCCTCAGACAGAACCAGAGCTCCATTCTCTGGCCTCAGACAGAACCAGAGCTCCATTCTCTGGCCTCAGACAGAACCAGAGCTCCATTCTCTGGCCTCGGACCCAAACAGAACCAGAGCTCCGTTCTCTGGCCTCGGACCCAAACAGAACCAGAGCTCCGTTCTCTGGCCTCGGACCCAAACAGAACCAGAGCTCCGTTCTCTGGCCTCGGACCCAAACAGAACCAGAGCTCCGTTCTCTGGCCTCGGACCCAAACAGAACCAGAGCTCCATTCTCTGGCCTCGGACCCAAACAGAACCAGAGCTCCATTCTCTGGCCTCAGACCCAGACAGAACCAGAGCTCCATTCTCTGGCCTCGGACCCAAACAGAACCAGAGCTCCATTCTCAGGCCTCAGAACCAGACAGACCCATTCTCTGGCCTCAGGCCCAGACAGAACCAGAGCTCCATTCTCTGGCCTCAGACCCAGACAGAACCAGAGCTCCATTCTCTGGCCTCAGACCGAACCAGAGCTCCATTCTCTGGCCTCAGACCGAACCAGAGCTCCATTCTCTGGCCTCAGACCCAGACAGAACCAGAGCTCCATTCTCTGGCCTCAGACCCAGACAGAACCAGAGCTCCATTCTCTGGCCTCAGACCGAACCAGAGCTCCATTCTCTGGCCTCAGACCGAACCAGAGCTCCATTCTCTGGCCTCAGACCGAACCAGAGCTCCATTCTCTGGCCTCAGACCGAACCAGAGCTCCATTCTCTGGCCTCAGACCCAGACAGAACCAGAGCTCCATTCTCTGGCCTCAGACCCAGACAGAACCAGAGCTCCATTCTCTGGCCTCAGACCCAGACAGAACCAGTCTACTGCGACCCAAATGGCACCCTATTCCCTAAATAATGCACTACTTTAGAGGAACCCCATAGGACTCTGGTCAAACGTAGTGCACTAAATAGGGAATACGGGTGCTATTTGGGTTCCCCGGTTCACTTCACAGGAGGGGAAGTGCAGCATAAGCAGCAGCGGTCCAGATTGGCGACCCTGTAGGTCAGCCGTGTGCATTACTCATAAATCACATTTCTGGGTGAACAGGCCCATGGTTTACAGGCCAGGATATAAATCTATAGCAACAACAACCTGGACACAAGCAGCTTCTCCCTAACAGGCAGATAAGACCAGAGTCTAATGTAAATGAAGACCAGCTCTCCCTCCCTAAATGAAGAGCAGCTCTCCCTCCCTAAATGAAGAGCAGCTCTCCCTCCCTAAATGAAGAGCAGCTCTCCCTCCCTAAATGAAGAGCAGCTCTCCCTCCCTAAATGAAGAGCAGCTCTCCCTCCCTAAATGAAGAGCAGCTCTCCCTCCCTAAATGAAGAGCAGCTCTCCCTCCCTAAATGAAGAGCAGCTCTCCCTCCCTAACAGGTAGATAAGACCAGAGTCTAATGTAAATGAAGAGCAGCTCTCCCTCCCTAAATGAAGTGCAGCTCTCCCTCCCTAACAGGCAGATAAGACCAGCTCTCCCTCCCTAAATGAAGAGCAGCTCTCCCTCCCTAAATGAAGAGCAGCTCTCCCTCCCTAAATGAAGAGCAGCTCTCCCTCCCCAACAGGCAGATAAGACCAGCTCTCCCTCCCTAAATGAAGAGCAGCTCTCCCTCCCTAACAGGCAGATAAGACCAGAGTCTAATGTAAATGAAGAGCAGCTCTCCCTCCCTAAATGAAGAGCAGCTCTCCCTCCCTAACAGGCAGATAAGACCAGAGTCTAATGTATAACAGAAGTGTGGTGTCTAACGCCAACTTATCCTGGGATTCAGTGAGACACTATGACTGTTAACAGTAGATGACTCTACAGACTCCGCTGAGTCACTGAAACACAGCTACTGACGACACTAAGCTACCTCAGTATGACTGAGACGACTTCCTCCACAGCCAGTCTAGTCTGGGCTGTCTAACACACAGGACCAGATCACAAAGCCTGAGACACAGACCTAACAGCGCTACTCTGGGTCACAGCCAAGCTCCGTTGGCCAGCTCATTATAACAGATGATTTCAGAGCCAGTCCACTGGCTCCAATCTCTCCATTTGTTCCACATGGGCCACCGTAGCGTTCCTGTTCCAGACGGCCTCTGCCATCCGCTATCCACAGCGCCAAAACAACTAGTTTTCACTGATGTCTTTCATCATTACCTTGAAAACACACCTCCCGTCTGTCTGTCATCAATCATTACTGTGGAGTAACGGGGGTTGTGGCTGGCCAGCAGCGGCCCGAGAACCAACCAGAGAGAGGGTTTTATGAACTGTTGGTGGGTGGGGGTGTGTGTGTGTGTGACAGGCACTGGGTAAACCAGAGAGGGCTCAGAGAGAGAGGTGTGTGTGTGTGTGTGTGTGTGTGTGTGTGTGTGTGTGTGTGTGTGTGTGTGTGTGTGTGTGTGTGTGTGTGTGTGTGTGTGTGTGTGAGAGAGAGAGACAGGCGCTGGGTAAACCAGAGAGGGCTCAGAGAGGTGTGTGCGTGTGTGTTGGGAGAGAGAGAGAGAGAGAGAGAGAGAGAGAGAGAGAGAGAGAGAGAGAGAGAGAGAGAGAGAGAGAGAGAGAGAGAGAGAGAGAGAGAGAGAGAGAGAGAGAGAGAGAGAGAGAGAGAGAGAGAGAGAGAGAGAGAGAGAGAGAGAGAGAGAGAGAGAGAGAGAGAGAGAGAGAGAGAGAGAGAGAGAGAGAGAGAGAGAGAGAGAGAGAGAGAGAGAGAGAGAGAGAGAGAGAGAGAGAGAGAGAGAGAGAGAGAGAGAGAGAGAGAGAGAGAGAGAGAGAGAGAGAGAGAGAGAGAGAGAGAGAGAGACAGAGAGACAGAGACAGAGAGACAGAGAGACAGAGAGAGAGAGAGAGAGAGAGAGAGAGAGAGAGAGAGAGACAGAGAGACAGAGAGACAGAGAGAGAGAGAGAGAGAGAGAGAGAGAGAGAGAGAGAGAGAGAGAGAGAGAGAGAGAGAGAGAGAGAGAGAGAGAGAGAGGACAGAGAGAGAGAGAGGGACAGAGAGAGAGAGAGGGACAGAGAGAGAGAGAGAGAGGGACAGAGAGAGAGAGAGAGAGAGAGAGAGGAGAGAGAGAGAGAGAGAGAGAGAGAGAGAGAGAGAGAGAGGGACAGAGAGAGAGACAGAGAGAGAGAGAGAGAGAGAGAGAGAGAGAGAGAGAGAGAGAGAGAGAGAGAGAGAGAGAGAGAGAGAGGGACAGAGAGAGAGAGAGGGACAGAGAGAGAGAGAGAGGGACAGAGAGAGAGAGAGAACATCTAATAGACCTTAATAACTAAGTGAATGTTTGTTAGTCCGCTTATCTTTCTAATTGAGGATTAAAGAGAACACAAAGAGATTTTATTCATCCACCACTTTTAATTTCCTGGTTCCGAATGAAACATGAGCAACAACAACAACAACAAATGAGATAATCCCTCCAGCTCTAAAATCAACCCACTTAGCACCAGCACATCTGAATCAATCATTTTTCATTGGACAACAATAGAAGGGTTCTAGCGTTTCAGGAGAAACCTGAATGAACGTTTGAGCAATTTATGCAGAAGTCGAAAGGAAATGGACTAGAATGTGGATAAAAATGAAATGGTTTCTTTCATAACAGGAGAATAATGAAGTCTTATCAGAGGACAACATATATTACTGTCTGACTGGAGGGTGAGCAGGGTAAATGTGTTATTAGAGACAACATATTACTGTCTGACTGGAGGGTGAGCAGGGTAAATGTGTTATTAGAGACAACATATTACTGTCTGACTGGAGGGTGAGCAGGGTAAATGTGTTATTAGAGACAACATATTACTGTCTGACTGGAGGGTGAGCAGGGTAAATGTGTTATTAGAGACAACATATTACTGTCTGACTGGAGGGTGAGCAGGGTAAATGTGTTATTAGAGACAACATATTACTGTCTGACTGGAGGGTGAGCAGGGTAAATGTGTTATTAGAGACAACATATTACTGTCTGACTGGAGGGTGAGCAGGGTAAATGTGTTATTAGAGACAACATATTACTGTCTGACTGGAGGGTGAGCAGGGTAAATGTGTTATTAGAGACATATTACTGTCTGACTGGAGGGTGAGCAGGGTAAATGTATTATTAGAGACAACATATTACTGTCTGACTGGAGGATGAGCAGGGTAAATGTGTTATTAGAGACAACATATTACTGTCTGACTGGAGGGTGAGCAGGGTAAATGTATTATTAGAGACAACATATTACTGTCTGACTGGAGGGTGAGCAGGGTAAATGTGTTATTAGAGACATATTACTGTCTGACTGGAGGGTGAGCAGGGTAAATGTATTATTAGAGACATATTACTGTCTGACTGGAGGGTGAGCAGGGTAAATGTGTTATTAGAGACATATTACTGTCTGACTGGAGGGTGAGCAGGGTAAATGTATTATTAGAGACATATTACTGTCTGACTGGAGGGTGAGCAGGGTAAATGTGTTATTAGAGACAACATATTACTGTCTGACTGGAGGGTGAGCAGGGTAAATGTGTTATTAGAGACAACATATTACTGTCTGACTGGAGGGTGAGCAGGGTAAATGTGTTATTAGAGACAACATATTACTGTCTGACTGGAGGGTGAGCAGGGTAAATGTATTATTAGAGACATATTACTGTCTGACTGGAGGGTGAGCAGGGTAAATGTGTTATTAGAGACAACATATTACTGTCTGACTGGAGGGTGAGCAGGGTAAATGTATTATTAGAGACAACATATTACTGTCTGACTGGAGGGTGAGCAGGGTAAATGTATTATTAGAGACATATTACTGTCTGACTGGAGGGTGAGCAGGGTAAATGTATTATTAGAGACATATTACTGTCTGACTGGAGGGTGAGCAGGGTAAAAAGTCCGTTATTATTTCCAAAAGAAATATATAATCAACTTGCAGAAAGTGTGTGGCCCAGAAATGAACCCTGACATCTTGCTCTGGATGGATGAATACGAATACTGCAATATCTGGAGGGTATTAGCCTCCTGTCCTGTCAGAGACACACACAGCTTCCTGTAATGTCAGCTTTACTTCCTGTTACAACTGAAGACCAGATAGAGAGAGAGAGAGAGCAAGAGAGCGAGAGGGGTAGCCACTCGGCCGTCACAAAGACAGAGTCAATCCTGTCATTACATCTTACCTGTTACTGCAGGACACACTATTGGCACACGGACACTGAGGAATTTCATGCTTCACGAGCTACACTTCTGTTCAAACTCCTTTTCTCTCTCTCGGTCACTCTCTCTCCCCCACACCTCTCTCTCTCGGTCACTCTCTCCCCCCACACCTCTCTCTCTCGGTCACTCTCTCCCCCACACCTCTCTCTCTCGGTCACTCTCTCTCCCCCACACCTCTCATTCTCTCCATTTTCTCTCCCTCCCTCTCTCTCTCTCCCCCCACACCTCTCTCTCTCGGTCACTCTTTCCCCCACACTTCTCATTCTCTCCATTTTCTCTCCCTCCCTCTCTCTCTCTCTCTCCCCTCTCTCAGTAGAATTAGGCCTTTCAGCCAAGCAGAAATGTCTGGACCAAAAACCTAATTACAAATGTAGCCCAAGGACAGGAAGAAATGCATGAGCTAAAATACTATAGCCTTGAGTTATATAGCAACAGACATACAGAGAGCCCCCCCCCGCCGGAGGTCCCACTAGCCTCCCAACAGACATACAGAGAGACCCCCCGTCCCACTAGCCTCCCAGTGGGTTCAAATCAACCTGGCTCCAGACGCCGCCCGTTTGAGGTAATTGCGTCTATTTAAATTCTTCCAGGAGGGAAAGACGAGGAGAAAAGGGAAGAGACGACTGGCGAGTTGGAAGGACTGTAGCGACACCGGCCGAGGACTGTAGCGACACCGGCCGGGGACTGTAGCGACACCGGCCGGGGACTGTAGCGACACCGGCCGGGGACTGTAGCGACACCGGCCGGGGACTGTAGCGACACCGGCCGAGGACTGTAGCGACACCGGCCGAGGACTGTAGCGACACAGGCCGAGGACTGTAGCGACACCGGCCGAGGACTGTAGCGACACCGGCCGAGGACAGAGGAGACAGGAGATGGAGTCAGTGGAGGGAGGACCGAGGACAGAGGAGATGGAGTCAGTGGAGGGGGGACCGAGGACAGAGGAGATGGAGTCAGTGGAGGGGGGACAGAGAACAGAGGAGATGGAGTCAGTGGAGGGAGGACCGAGGACAGAGGAGATGGAGTCAGTGGAGGGAGGACCGAGGACAGAGGAGATGGAGTCAGTGGAGGGAGGACAGAGGACATGGAGTCAGTGGAGGGAGGACCGAGGACAGAGGAGATGGAGTCAGTGGAGGGAGGACAGAGGACATAGAGTCAGTGGAGGGAGGACCGAGGACAGAGGAGATGGAGTCAGTGGAGGGAGGACAGAGGACATGGAGTCAGTGGAGGGAGGACCGAGGACAGAGGAGATGGAGTCAGTGGAGGGAGGACCGAGGACAGAGGAGATGGAGTCAGTGGAGGGAGGACAGAGGACAGAGGAGATGGAGTCAGTAGAGGGAGGACCGAGGACAGAGGAGATGGAGTCAGTGGAGGGAGGACCGAGGACAGAGGAGATGGAGTCAGTGGAGGGAGGACCGAGGACAGAGGAGATGGAGTCAGTGGAGGGAGGACAGAGGAGATGGAGTCAGTGGAGGGAGGACCGAGGACAGAGGAGACAGGAGATGGAGTCAGTGGAGGGAGGACCGAGGACAGAGGAGATGGAGTCAGTGGAGGGAGGACAGAGGACAGAGGAGATGGAGTCAGTGGAGGGAGGACCGAGGACAGAGGAGATGGAGTCAGTGGAGGGAGGACAGAGGACAGAGGAGATGGAGTCAGTGGAGGGAGGACAGAGGACATGGAGTCAGTGGAGGGAGGACTGAGGACAGAGGAGATGGAGTCAGTGGAGGGAGGACAGAGGACAGAGGAGATGGAGTCAGTGGAGGGAGGACAGAGGAGATGGAGTCAGTGGAGGGAGGACAGAGGACATGGAGTCAGTGGAGGGAGGACAGAGGAGATGGAGTCAGTGGAGGGAGGACAGAGGACAGAGGAGATGGAGTCAGTGGAGGGAGGACCGAGGACAGAGGAGATGGAGTCAGTGGAGGGAGGACAGAGGACAGAGGAGATGGAGTCAGTGGAGGGAGGACAGAGGACAGAGGACAGAGGAGATGGAGTCAGTGGAGGGAGGACAGAGGACAGAGGAGATGGAGTCAGTGGAGGGAGGACAGAGGACAGAGGAGATGGAGTCAGTGGAGGGAGGACTGAGGACAGAGGAGATGGAGTCAGTGGAGGGAGGACCGAGGACAGAGGAGATGGAGTCAGTGGAGGGAGGACCGAGGACAGAGGAGATGGAGTCAGTGGAGGGAGGACTGAGGACAGAGGAGATGGAGTCAGTGGAGGGAGGACAGAGGACAGAGGAGATGGAGTCAGTGGAGGGAGGACAGAGGACATGGAGTCAGTGGAGGGAGGACTGAGGACAGAGGAGATGGAGTCAGTGGAGGGAGGACAGAGGACAGAGGAGATGGAGTCAGTGGAGGGAGGACAGAGGAGATGGAGTCAGTGGAGGGAGGACAGAGGACATGGAGTCAGTGGAGGGAGGACAGAGGAGATGGAGTCAGTGGAGGGAGGACAGAGGACAGAGGAGATGGAGTCAGTGGAGGGAGGACCGAGGACAGAGGAGATGGAGTCAGTGGAGGGAGGACAGAGGACAGAGGAGATGGAGTCAGTGGAGGGAGGACAGAGGACAGAGGACAGAGGAGATGGAGTCAGTGGAGGGAGGACAGAGGACAGAGGAGATGGAGTCAGTGGAGGGAGGACTGAGGACAGAGGACATGGAGTCAGTGGAGGGAGGACCGAGGACAGAGGAGATGGAGTCAGTGGAGGGAGGACCGAGGACAGAGGAGATGGAGTCAGTGGAGGGAGGACTGAGGACAGAGGAGATGGAGTCAGTGGAGGGAGGACCGAGGACAGAGGAGATGGAGTCAGTGGAGGGAGGACCGAGGACCGAGGACAGAGGAGATGGAGTCAGTGGAGGGAGGACCGAGGACAGAGGAGACAGGAGATGGAGTCAGTGGAGGGAGGACAGAGGACAGAGGAGATGGAGTCAGTGGAGGGGGGACCGAGGACAGAGGAGACAGGAGATGGAGTCAGTGGAGGGAGGACAGAGGACAGAGGAGATGGAGTCAGTGGAGGGAGGACAGAGGATGGAGGACAGAGGACAGAGGACAGAGGAGATGGAGTCAGTGGAGGGAGGACAGAGGACAGAGGAGATGGAGTCAGTGGAGGGAGGACTGAGGACAGAGGAGATGGAGTCAGTGGAGGGAGGACAGAGGACAGAGGAGATGGAGTCAGTGGAGGGAGGACCGAGGACAGAGGAGATGGAGTCAGTGGAGGGAGGACAGAGGACAGAGGAGATGGAGTCAGTGGAGGGAGGACAGAGGACAGAGGACAGAGGCTGAGGCATTTTGATAATGCGTCGTTTGTGGCTCACCTCACGGTAAACTGGCTACTCGCTCAGGCAGGTAATCTGAGGGGAAAATGTGTCTGTCCGTCCGTCTGGGCAAAGGCTCCCCCACCCACCCCTCTCTACCCCTGGTGACTGCAGAGATCGTGTCCAGTCGACTGTGTACTTTCTCTACCCAGACTCTCATTGCTTTTTAAAGTCCATTACAGCGAGACGGTGTGTGACGGTCCTTCAATATTTGGATCTGCACGAAAAGGCAAATGAATTAGGCATTACAGCTGTACAGTGATCCAAGCAGAAGACCCGGTCAGTTAACAGAGGGTTGATCAACTGAGGCACTAACCTAAAGTCATAGAGTTCAACAGAGTTCTCAGGGTTTCATCAACACAGGTTCATGTAAAGTCATAGAGTTCAACAGAGTTCTCAGGCTTTCATCAACACAGGTTCATGTAAAGTCATAGAGTTCAGAGTTCTTATGGTTTCATCAACACAGGTTCATGTAAAGTCATAGAGTTCAACAGAGTTCTCAGGGTTTCATCAACACAGGTTCATGTAAAGTCATATTAGACTCCTAACACTGGTTCCAAATAACAGAAGGGGAGGATCCTTCATTCACTGGCTGCAGGTTTAATACATGTCAACGTGATGGCCAACGCCCCGCCCCATAAACCCAAATTACAACGAAGGGATGTGGAGGGGAAGGCGTGAGGGGGACGACGACAGGGAACCCCCCTGGAAATGCTCCTGTCCAGTCCCCCCCCCCTTCCCCCCACTGGGAATGCCCCTGTCCAGTCCCCCCGGGGTCCAACGACAGGGGACCCCCTGGAAATGCTCCTGTCCAGTCTCCCCCCCGGGGTCCAGCGACGGGGGAACCCCCTGGAAATGCTCTTGTCCAGTCTCTCTTCTCATCCGAACACAATATCAGTGTGTTCATACAGCCTAGAGCGGGTGCCCTGAAAAACCCTCCTGCAATTAATCAGACAGCCGGGCTGTGGGGTGGTCTGTCAGGGAGATGGATAGGACTCAGAGGAGGCATAGGTGTGTGTGTGTGTGTGTGTGTGTGTGTGTGTGTGTGTGTGTGTGTGTGTGTGTGTGTGTGTGTGTGTGTGTGTGGCACTGATCCCAGGTGTCCGAGGACAATAGACGACAGCACGGGGACAGGGCGGCCGGCCGTCTGTATATTAACAGCAGCAGGAGACACGCGGCTGATGAAAAGCACAGAGAGGATTTCATCTGAGTCCTCATATTGATCTCATCAGAAGTGACTGTCTGTTTATTCTGTTTAAGTCAAACTGTAGCAGTATTGTTAACCTCTCAGAATAGAGAAGGGTCAAGGAGGCCGTGTTATAGCGGACTATAATACTACAGAGTAGGTGGTGCTGCAGAGTAGGTGGTGGTGCTACAGTGTAGGTGGTGGTGCTACAGAGTAGGTGGTGGTGCTACAGAGTAGGTGGTGGTGCTACAGAGTAGGTGGTGGTGCTACAGAGTAGGTGGTGCTACAGAGTAGGTGGTGGTGCTACAGAGTAGGTGGTGGTGCTACAGAGTAGGTGGTGGTGCTACAGAGTAGGTGGTGCTACAGAGTAGGTGGTGGTGCTACAGAGTAGGTGGTGGTGCTACAGAGTAGGTGGTGGTGCTACAGAGTAGGTGGTGGTGCTACAGAGTAGGTGGTGGTGCTACAGAGTAGGTGGTGCTACAGAGTAGGTGGTGGTGCTACAGAGTAGGCGGTGGTGCTACAGAGTAGGTGGTGCTACAGAGTAGGTGGTGGTGCTACGAGTAGGCGGTGCTGCTACTGCTGGTGCTACGAGTAGGCGGTGCTGCTACTGCTGGTGCTACGAGTAGGTGGTGCTGCTACTGCTGGTGCTACGAGTAGGTGGTGCTGCTACTGCTGGTGCTACGAGTAGGTGGTGCTGCTACTGCTGGTGCTACGAGTAGGTGGTGCTGCTACTGCTGGTGCTACGAGTAGGTGGTGCTGCTACTGCTGGTGCTACAGAGTAGGTGGTGCTGCTACTGCTGGTGCTACAGAGTAGGCGGTGCTACTGCTACAGAGTAGCTGCACCAAACCGTTTGGACTTTGTGGATTATGTGATAAACTGATGTTCTCCGTCTGACTAACAGCGTTCTAGCCGTGACCTTTCACCCTAGAGGCAGAAGTGCGTCATGAACTGGACCTGAAGAGAAACAAGAAGGACTTCACCATACTGGTAATCGCCACTCGGTTGAGTTGGACGGAGGATACAAGAGTTCAAGAGACGAATACGAGACGACAGAGGAGGAAGGATTTTGACAGGAATATGGAGAGTGACATGGTTGTGTTTCCTGACAAGGACAGTAACAGTCAGTTCACCGTGGGCGGGACTGGAGGCGAAACTTCAGCCAACACGATACCCACATTACGTTGTGAATATTCTATAGCAGCCGGGAGCACTTTCCAGTCTATTCTTAATGACAAAACAGGAATTAACTCCCAACAAATATTTCAGGGAGCTGGTTTCTGAGTATCTTAATATAATGTGTATTAAATGCAGTAAATCGTGTATAATATGTGGCTTAAAATGCATATTAGAGTACATATTACACAGAATGTTACAGTACACAATGCTAAATATTATCCTTCACACAAAGGGAAAGGGTGAGGACCACTCAGCTTTACTTCTTACTAAGTTTAAACCAGAAGCCTCATTGTCCAAATCTAATTTTAATTTGTCACACACACGGTTAGCAGTGCAGCAATAACTGACAAGTAATCTAACAATTCCACAACAACTACCTAATACACACAAATGTAAATAAAGGAAAAATAATATAAACATGTAAATATATGGATGAACAATGACAGAAAATAAATACATTAAAAAATATATATATATTTTAAAATCCTGCAAAGTTTCCTAAGGACTAGAAGCGAGGCAGCCCTCTCTGTCGTCTCCATCTTGAAGCCACCGGGGCTATGCCATAGAATGAGTAAATCATGTTGTTAAGCGAGGCAGCCCTCTCTGTCGTCTCCATCTTGAAGCCACCGGGGCTATGCCATAGAATGAGTAAATCATGTTGTTAAGCGAGGCAGCCCTCTCTGTCGTCTCCATCTTGAAGCCACCGGGGCTATGCCATAGAATGAGTAAATCATGTTGTTAAGCGAGGCAGCCCTCTCCGTCGTCTCCATCTTGAAGCCACCGGGGCTATGCCATAGAATGAGTAAATCATGTTGTTAAGCGAGGCAGCCCTCTCTGTCGTCTCCATCTTGAAGCCACCGGGGCTATGCCATAGAATGAGTAAATCATGTTGTTAAGCGAGGCAGCCCTCTCCGTCGTCTCCATCTTGAAGCCACCGGGGCTATGCCATAGAATGAGTAAATCATGTTGTTAAGCGAGGCAGCCCTCTCTGTCGTCTCCATCTTGAAGCCACCGGGGCTATGCCATAGAATGAGTAAATCATGTTGTTAAGCGAGGCAGCCCTCTCCGTCGTCTCCATCTTGAAGCCACCGGGGCTATGCCATAGAATGAGTAAATCATGTTGTTAAGCGAGGCAGCCCTCTCCGTCGTCACCATCTTGAAGCCACCGGGGCTATGCCATAGAATGAGTAAATCATGTTGTTAAGCGAGGCAGCCCTCTCTGTCGTCTCCATCTTGAAGCCACCGGGGCTATGCCATAGAATGAGTAAATCATGTTGTTAAGCGAGGCAGCCCTCTCTGTCGTCTCCATCTTGAAGCCACCGGGGCTATGCCATAGAATGAGTAAATCATGTTGTTAAGCGAGGCAGCCCTCTCCGTCGTCTCCATCTTGAAGCCACCGGGGCTATGCCATAGAATGAGTAAATCATGTTGTTAAGCGAGGCAGCCCTCTCCGTCGTCTCCATCTTGAAGCCACCGGGGCTATGCCATAGAATGAGTAAATCATGTTGTTATCTCCGTCGTCTCCATCTTGAAGCCACCGGGGCTATGCAATAGAATGAGTAAAGCATGTTGTTATCAGTGTTTTCTAAATAACAGTATTTACCTGTGAAGCAGCTAGAGGCTGTTTCATATCTAATATCATTATGTTCCCAGAACCACGGTGGACGACCAATCAACCGCAGAGACACACACACACACACACACACACACACACACACACACACACACACACACACACACACACACACACACCAGACCGCAGAGCCTCTGCCAGTGTGCCCGTAAATACCTGCCATTTCTACCACAGCATCCGATCCAAGATGGCCGCCATCCTAGTCGCCTCAAAATCACATGCCAACAGAACTGCCAAATAGACCCGTAATTACCTTCTATAGAAAACACGGGAGACAGACTCCTCCCGTCTCCTGAAGCTCTGATAATGACATGATCATAGGATTACAGGCCGGGGTCGACATTAAAAGACTTCTGATATACAGTTTCCTTCCTGAACTAGTTGGGGCATATATCCTACTATTTCTGAGTGCTCCCACTCTTGAGGTTCTCCCTCAACATGCATCATAAACCATATATATATATATGAATATAAATATACAGCACGTCTTTGAAGTCTCTTCTGAGAGCCTCTGCATTATTGACGCTATAGATCATAGTTCATAACCCGCTGGAGACTTAGATATGTAATGTTTTCCATGAAGATAAAATGAAAACCAGACCTACTTATTAGTACGTTTCCTAACTTTTTACATCTCCCCACGCAGACTAAGTAGCTAGAGGGTGTCGCCATGGAGACTGGCATGAGGGGGAGAGTGATGGGAGAGCAACTGTGATACAACTATATCTGACACACCTCTACAGATAACTATATCTGATACACCTCTACAGGTAACTATATCTGATACACCTCTACAGATAACTATATCTGATACACCTCTACAGATAACTATATCTGATACACCTCTACAGGTAACTATATCTGATACACCTCTACAGATAACTATATCTGACACACCTCTACAGATAACTATATCTGACACACCTCTACAGATAACTATATCATCACACCTCTACAGATAACTATATCAGATACACCTCTACAGATAACTATATCTGATACACCTCTACAGATAACTATATCTGATACACCTCTACAGATAACTATATCTGATACACCTCTACAGATAACTATATCTGATACACCTCTACAGATAACTATATCTGATACACCTCTACAGATAACTATATCTGATACACCTCTACAGATAACTATATCTGATACACCTCTACAGATAACTATATCTGATACACCTCTACAGATAACTATATCTGATACACCTCTACAGATAACTATATCTGACACACCTCTACAGATAACTATATCTGATACACCTCTACAGATAACTATATCATCACACCTCTACAGGTAACTATATCTGATACACCTCTACAGATAACTATATCTGATACACCTCTACAGATAACTATATCATCACACCTCTACAGATAACTATATCTGATACACCTCTACAGATAACTATATCTGATACACCTCTACAGATAACTATATCTGATACACCTCTACAGATAACTATATCTGATACACCTCTACAGATAACTATATCTGATACACCTCTACAGATAACTATATCTGATACACCTCTACAGATAACTATATCTGATACACCTCTACAGATAACTATATCATCACACCTCTACAGATAACTATATCATCACACCTCTACAGATAACTATATCTGATACACCTCTACAGATAACTATATCTGATACACCTCTACAGATAACTATATCTGATACACCTCTACAGGTAACTATATCATCACACCTCTACAGATAACTATATCATCACACCTCTACAGATAACTATATCTGATACACCTCTACAGATAACTATATCTGATACACCTCTACAGATAACTATATCATCACACCTCTACAGATAACTATATCATCACACCTCTACAGATAACTAGATCTGATACACCTCTACAGATAACTATATCTGATACACCTCTACAGATAACTATATCTGATACACCTCTACAGATAACTATATCATCACACCTCTACAGATAACTATATCTGATACACCTCTACAGATAACTATATCATCACACCTCTACAGATAACTATATCTGATACACCTCTACAGATAACTATATCTGATACACCTCTACAGATAACTATATCTGATACACCTCTACAGATAACTATATCAGATACACCTCTACAGATAACTATATCTGATACACCTCTACAGATAACTATATCTGATACACCTCTACAGATAACTATATCTGATACACCTCTACAGATAACTATATCTGATACACCTCTACAGATAACTATATCTGATACACCTCTACAGATAACTATATCTGATACACCTCTACAGATAACTATATCTGATACACCTCTACAGATAACTATATCTGATACACCTCTACAGATAACTATATCTGATACACCTCTACAGATAACTATATCTGATACACCTCTACAGATAACTATATCTGATACACCTCTACAGATAACTATATCTGATACACCTCTACAGATAACTATATCTGATACACCTCTACAGATAACTATATCTGATACACCTCTACAGATAACTATATCTGATACACCTCTACAGATAACTATATCTGATACACCTCTACAGATAACTATATCTGATACACCTCTACAGATAACTATATCTGATACACCTCTACAGATAACTATATCATCACACCTCTACAGATAACTATATCTGATACACCTCTACAGATAACTAGATCATCACACCTCTACAGATAACTATATCATCACACCTCTACAGATAACTATATCTGATACACCTCTACAGATAACTATATCACCTCCAGACATTTCAGAGACCGGCTGATCTTTCCGTCCGTCCGTCCGGTCATCACCAGATTAGTAGAACAAGGAACATTCAGACCAGTGGGGACATTTCTCCAGTCCCCACAGGGAAAGGGCTATTTTACTCTCAGGGATTAGGTTTCAGGTTACAATAAGGGTTAGGTGTTATGTTTAGAGGTTAAGGTTAGGTTCAGAGGTTAACGTTAGGTGTTAAGTTTAGAGGTTTAGAGATAAAGGTTAGGTGTTAGGTTCAGAGGTTACGGTTAGGATCAGAGGTTACGGTTAGGTTCAGAGGTTACGGTTAGGTTCAGAGGTTACGGTTAGGTTCAGAGGTTACGGTTAGGTTCAGAGGTTACAGTTAGGTTCAGAGGTTCAGAGGTTACGGTTACGGGTTCCAATACAGAAGAGGACCATCTACCCAGACTCGTTTTATAGGGGGTCTAATATAGAAGAGGCCCATCTACATACAGACTCATTTTATAGGGGGTCTAATATAGAAGAGGCCCATCTACCCAGACTCATTTTATAGGGGGTCTAATACAGAAGAGGCCCATCTACCCAGACTCATTTTATAGGGGGTCTAATATAGAAGAGGCCGATCTACCCAGACTCATTTTATAGGGGGTCTAATATAGAAGAGGCCCATCTACCCAGACTCATTTTATAGGGGGTCTAATATAGAAGAGGCCCATCTACCTACAGACTCATTTTATAGGGGGTCTAATATAGAAGAGGCCCATCTACCCAGACTCGTTTTATAGGGGGTCTAATACAGAAGAGGCCCATCTACCTACAGACTCATTTTATAGGGGGTCTAATATAGAAGAGGCCCATCTACCCAGACTCATTTTATAGGGGGTCTAATATAGAAGAGGTCCATCTACCTACAGACTCATTTTATAGGGGTCTAATATAGAAGAGGCCCATCTACCCAGACTCGTTTTATAGGGGGTCTAATACAGAAGAGGCCCATCTACCTACAGACTCATTTATAGAAGAGGCCATCTACCCAGACTCGTTTTATAGGGGGTCTAATATAGAAGAGGCCCATCTACATACAGACTCATTTTATAGGGGGTCTAATATAGAAGAGGCCCATCTACCCAGACTCATTTTGAAGGACTCTTTGCTCAGAATCTAAGGTACGCCAATGATTATCCCACACAGCTGTGATTCCATCAAAGCCCTTAATTCTACCCTCTACCTCATCCTACACCATGGCAGGTAGGATGTAGCCCAACTATGCAGAAAGCTCTGGGGCATGACAGTCAGTACCTCACCTTCCTATCCTTTCAGCTTAGCAGAGCTCCAAGCCACCAAATATATAAGCCTTAGAATTGCTCTTATTGCCTGTGAATATGCACCGGTAGCACTGTGCAGTGGATCTCTGAATATGCCGAATTAGGCACTGCATTATCTTAGATTCACAGCACGACCTCGGCAGAGTTCTATAAAGTTCTCCCTGAAGGATTCTACCACTTCCTCTTTCAAGACTGAGCTGGATTCAATGGTGTTATTATATTAACGTGGAAACTACCGGAAGATGAAGTCTTCACATTCTGTGGAAAAACGACACACGTTGACTACAGTGCAAGTGGAGCAGGACGAGTCACGAATGTAGTGAGACGACAACCACTAGTTTGGACCAGGAGTCTGAAGTGCACTATAAAGGGACTAGGGTGCCATAGAGTTCAAATATGACCCCCCCCCCCCTCCCCAGTCCATTCTGCTTCCAGCCAGTCTCTCTCCCCTCAGCTAGACACACTATTAGAAGGTCCCTATCAAATCTGCGGTGCGGAGAAGGTGAACGGAATCACCGAATCACGGAATCCCGAGTGGCAGCAGCGGTCGTAGGCACTTCATCTCAGCGCTAGAGGCGTCACTACAGACATCCTGGTTCGATTCCAGCCTGTATCACAACCGGCCGTGATTAGGAGTCCTATAGGGCAGCGCACAATTGGCCCAACGGCGTCTGGGTTTGGCCGGTGTAGGCAGTCTCCCTCTACCACTCCCTTCTCTGTCGAAGGCCGCGATGAGGAAGCCATTCTCTTCTATCGGAGGCCGCGATGAGGACGCCATTCTCCTCCTCTATCTGAGGCCGCGATGACGCCATTCTCCTCCTCTATCTGAGGCCGCGATGAGGAAGCCATTCTCCTCTATCGGAGGCCGCGATGAGGAAGCCAATCTCCTCTATCGGAGGCCGCGATGAGGAAGCCATTTTCTTCTATCGGAGGCCGCGATGAGGACGCCATTCTCCTCTATCTGAGGCCGCGATGAGGAACCCATTCTCCTCTGGGGCCGCGATGAGGAAGCCATTCTCCTCTATCGGAGGCCGCGATGAGGAAGCCATTCTCCTCTATCGGAGGCCACAAGGAATTCATAGTCCCACCCCTCTCTCCCTCCAATTACATCAACCTCACCGTCGTCATCTGGTCTTAGTGAAGTCCGTAATGTGCTGAATGTTAAAATAGAGTATTTCTCTGATTGAAAGCAGACAAAAAGACACATCATGTCAAAGGGTTCATTCCCTGCAGTTCACACATAAACACAGCTAAACACAGGCTACATCTTTTAGCGTTCAGACATTTTCCAAGATACCAGAGCACCATAATAAACAGCCCATTAAATCTAGTTCTCGATTAACCTATTTGTATTGTGGTATATGTTCTATGTAATGGAGTCTTCCTAACACGTGTGTGTGTGTGTGTGTGTGTGTGTGTGTGTGTGTGTGTGTGTGTGTGTGTGTGTGTGTGTGTGTGTGTGTGTGTGTGTGTGTGTGTGTGTGTGTGTGTGTGTGTGTGTGTGTGTGTGTGTGTGTGTGTGTGTGTGTGTACCTCAGTCAGGATTATAAACAAAGACATCGGCCATGGAACCAACTGTCAACCCACTGTCACAACCCCAAACACACACAAGCTCAACACACCCACCCACCCACCCACCCACCCACACACACACACAGCAGCCAAATATTTCCATGCGATTTCAAAGCCATTCCAAATGGGATTATGTTGGCTGTTTGCTGAAGAGATGACAGTATATATTTATTATGAGGGAGGAGTGAGATGGTCCCCCGGTCAGTCTGCTCCCTTGGCCTCGATCATTTCAATTGAACCGTCAGAGTAATGTGCTCAAAGGGGACGTCAGTAACTGGAGTTTAGTATTTATGGACGTCGGCCAAGATGAAAGAGGTTAACAGCAGACAACCTGTCTGCCAGCCCACTGTTTACCATTTCTGTTATAGATCCCCCGTCTGGTTCTGATCCATCCCCCCAGACTGGTTCTGATCCATCCCCCAGACTGGTTCTGATCCATCCCCCCAGACTGGTTCTGATCCATCCCCCCAGACTGGTTCTGATCCATCCCCCCAGACTGGTTCTGATCCATCCCCCCAGACTGGTTCTGATCCATCCCCCAGACTGGTTCTGATCCATCCCCCCAGACTGGTTCTGATCCATCCCCCCAGACTGGTTCTGATCCATCCCCCCCAGACTGGTTCTGATCCATCCCCCAGACTGGTTCTGATCCATCCCCCCAGACTGGTTCTGATCCATCCCCCCAGACTGGTTCTGATCCATCCCCCCAGACTGGTTCTGATCCATCCCCCAGACTGGTTCCCCGCCCCCCGACTGAACCTCTATTTGACAGTTAATGTGAGCTGTTTAGTGAAGTGACATGGTCAGGTGACCTGAAGTTGACTCTCATTGGTCAAACACACTGGGCATGGGGCTGATTTATTCAAATAGGAGTGGGGGGGGTACCCATCTCCCCATCCTCCCTCGCTCTACGGTATCCGTGGTAACACAGGGGACAGGCAGGTGATCTGAATGACTTGGGTGAGATAGATTTGTTTCAGTGGTGAAGTGAAATGTATAGTTTAGCGTTCAGGTGATAATCTAGCCGGCAGGTGATCAACGGGCTCATCTTTCATGTTGGGACGGAACCAACACACCTGCCTGCACAGCTTGTCCCATATCTGCTCATGTATTAAACACTAGCCCTACTAGCCCTGCTGGCGTACACACACACACACACACACACACACACACACACACACACACACACACACACACACACACACACACACACACACACACACACACACACACACACACACACACGAGGGGATTTTTGCCACATAAAATCACAACAACGGTGCTCCTTTCTCTTCTGAAGACAGCGGGGAAATTAGCAGGTTGGCTGAAATGGAAAACTGTCAAATCTAAAATGGTTGATTTTTCCTTCAACCAGAGTTCACCTTGAGAGGTAACACTACGACACACACAGACAGACAGTAGCACTATGACACACAGACAGACCAGACAGTAACACTACGACACACAGACAGACCAGACAGTGACACTACGACACACAGACAGACCAGACAGTGACACTACGACACACAGACCAGACAGTGGCACTACGACACACAGACAGTAGCACTACGACACACAGACAGTAGCACTACGACACACAGACAGTAGCACTACGACACACAGACAGTAGCACTACGACACACAGACAGTAGCACTACGACACACAGACAGTAGCACTACGACACACAGACAGTAGCACTACGACACAGACAGACCAGACAGTAACACTATGACACACAGACAGACAGTAGCACTACGACACACAGACAGACCAGACAGTAGCACTACGACACACAGACAGACCAGACAGTAGCACTACGACACACAGACAGACCAGACAGTAGCACTACGACACACAGACAGTAGCACTACGACACACAGACAGACCAGACAGTAACACTACGACACACAGACAGACCAGACAGTAACACTACGACACACAGACAGTAGCACTACGACACACAGACAGTAGCACTACGACACAGACAGACCAGACAGTAACACTACGACACACAGACAGACCAGACAGTAACACTACAACACACAGACAGACCAGACAGTAGCACTACGACACACAGACAGACCAGACAGTAACACTACGACACACAGACAGACCAGACAGTAACACTACGACACACAGACAGACCAGACAGTAACACTACGACACACAGTAACACTACGACACACTGTAACACTACGACACACTGAGAGACAGTAACACTACGACACACAGACAGACAGTAACACTACGACACACAGTAACACTACGACACACTGAGAGACAGTAACACTACGACACACAGACAGTAGCACTACGACACACAGACAGTAGCACTACGACACACAGACAGTAGCACTACGACACACAGACAGTAGCACTACGACACACAGACAGTAGCACTACGACACACAGACAGTAGCACTACGACACACAGACAGTAGCACTACGACACACAGACAGTAGCACTACGACACAGACAGACCAGACAGTAACACTATGACACACAGACAGACAGTAGCACTACGACACACAGACAGACCAGACAGTAGCACTACGACACACAGACAGACCAGACAGTAGCACTACGACACACAGACAGACCAGACAGTAGCACTACGACACACAGACAGTAGCACTACGACACACAGACAGTAGCACTACGACACACAGACAGACCAGACAGTAACACTACGACACACAGACAGACCAGACAGTAACACTACGACACACAGACAGTAGCACTACGACACACAGACAGTAGCACTACGACACAGACAGACCAGACAGTAACACTACGACACACAGACAGACCAGACAGTAACACTACAACACACAGACAGACCAGACAGTAGCACTACGACACACAGACAGACCAGACAGTAACACTACGACACACAGACAGACCAGACAGTAACACTACGACACACAGACAGACCAGACAGTAACACTACGACACACAGTAACACTACGACACACTGTAACACTACGACACACTGAGAGACAGTAACACTACGACACACAGACAGACAGTAACACTACGACACACAGTAACACTACGACACACTGAGAGACAGTAACACTACGACACACAGACAGTAGCACTACGACACACAGACAGTAGCACTACGACACACAGACAGTAGCACTACGACACACAGACAGTAGCACTACGACACACAGACAGTAGCACTACGACACACAGACAGTAGCACTACGACACACAGACAGTAGCACTACGACACACAGACAGTAGCACTACGACACAGACAGACCAGACAGTAACACTATGACACACAGACAGACAGTAGCACTACGACACACAGACAGACCAGACAGTAGCACTACGACACACAGACAGACCAGACAGTAGCACTACGACACACAGACAGACCAGACAGTAGCACTACGACACACAGACAGTAGCACTACGACACACAGACAGACCAGACAGTAACACTACGACACACAGACAGACCAGACAGTAACACTACGACACACAGACAGTAGCACTACGACACACAGACAGTAGCACTACGACACAGACAGACCAGACAGTAACACTACGACACACAGACAGACCAGACAGTAACACTACAACACACAGACAGACCAGACAGTAGCACTACGACACACAGACAGACCAGACAGTAACACTACGACACACAGACAGACCAGACAGTAACACTACGACACACAGACAGACCAGACAGTAACACTACGACACACAGTAACACTACGACACACTGTAACACTACGACACACTGAGAGACAGTAACACTACGACACACAGACAGACAGTAACACTACGACACACAGTAACACTACGACACACTGAGAGACAGTAACACTAGACACACAGACAGACAGTAACACTACGACACACAGTAACACTACGACACACAGACAGACAGTGACACTACGACACACAGACAGACAGACAGTAACACTACGACACACACAGACAGACAGTAGCACTACGACACACAGACAGACAGTGACACTACAACACACAGACAGACAGACAGTGACACTACGACACACAGACAGACAGACAGTAACACTACGACACACACAGACAGACAGTAACACACAGACAGACAGTGACACTACGACACACAGACAGACCAGACAGTAACACTACGACACACAGACAGACAATAACACACAGACAGACAGTAACACTACGACACACAGACACACAGTGACACTGCGACACACAGACAGACAGTGACACTACGACACACAGACAGACAGTAACACTACGACACACAGACAGACAGTAACACTACGACACACAGACAGACAGTGTATCAGTATCTATTGGGCCAGCCAGGAGGTAAGTATTAGTATCTATTGGGCCAGCCAGGAGGTGAGTCTCAGTATCTATTGGGCCAGCCAGGAGGTAAGTCTCAGTATCTATTGGGCCAGCCAGGAGGTAAGTCTCAGTATCTATTGGGCCAGCCAGGAGGTAAGTCTCAGTATCTATTGGGCCAGCCAGGAGGTAAGTCTCAGTATCTATTGGGCCAGCCAGGAGGTAAAACTCAGTATCTATTGGGCCAGCCAGGAGGTAAAACTCAGTATCTATTGGGCCAGCCAGGAGGTAAAACTCAGTATCTATTGGGCCAGCCAGGAGATTAGTATCAGTATCTATTGGGCCAGCCAGGAGGTAAGTATTAGTATCTATTGGGCCAGCCAGGAGGTAAGTCTCAGTATCTATTGGGCAAGCCAGGAGGTAAGTCTCAGTATCTATTGGGCCAGCCAGGAGGTAAGTACCAGTATGTATTGGGCCAGCCAGGAGGTTAGTCTCAGTATCTATTGGGCCAGCCAGGAGGTTAGTCTCAGTATCTATTGGGCCAGCCAGGAGGTTAGTACTAGTATGTATTGGGCCAGCCAGGAGGTTAGTATCAGTATGTATTGGGCCAGCCAGGAGGTTAGTACCAGTATGTATTGGGCCAGCCAGGAGGTTAGTACCAGTATCTATTGGGCCAGCCAGGAGGTTAGTACCAGTATCTATTGGGCCAGCCAGGAGATTAGTACCAGTATCTATTGGGCCAGCCAGGGGGTTAGTACCAGTATCTATTGGGCCAACCAGGAGATAAGTCTCAATATCTATTGGGCCAGCCAGGAGGTTAGTACCAGTATATATTGGGCCAGCCAGGAGGTTAGTACCAGTATATATTGGGCCAGCCAGGGGGTTAGTACCAGTATCTATTGGGCCAGCCAGGAGGTAAGTCTCAGTATCTATTGGGCCAGCCAGGAGGTAAGTACCAGTATCTATTGGGCCAGCCAGGAGGTTAGTATTAGTATCTATTGGGCCAGCTAGGAGGTAAGTCTCAGAATCTATTGGGCCAGCCAGGAGGTAAGACTCAGTATCTATTGGGCCAGCCAGGAGGTTAGTCTCAGTATCTATTGGGCCAGCCAGGAGGTAAGTACCAGTATGTATTGGGCCAGCCAGGAGGTTAGTACCAGTCTCCAGCCAGGAGGTACCAGTATCTATTGGGCCAGCCAGGAGGTTAGGTCTCAGTACCTATTGGGCCAGCCAGGAGGTTAGTCCAGTATCTATTGGGCCAGCCAGGAGGTAAGTCTTAGTATCTATTGGGCCAGCCAGGAGGTTAGGTCCAGTATCTATTGGGCCAGCCAGGAGGTAAAACTCAGTACCTATTGGGCCAGCCAGGAGGTAGGTCTCAGTACCTATTGGGCCAGCCAGGAGGTAGGTCTCAGTACCTATTGGGCCAGCCAGGAGGTAGGTCTCAGTACCTATTGGGCCAGCCAGGAGGTAGGTCTCAGTACCTATTGGGCCAGCCAGGAGGTAGGTCTCAGTACCTATTGGGCCAGCCAGGAGGTAGGTCTCAGTACCTTGGGCCAGCCAGGAGGTAGGTCTCAGTACCTATTGGGCCAGCCAGGAGGTAGGTCTCAGTACCTATTGGGCCAGCCAGGAGGTAGGTCTCAGTACCTATTGGGCCAGCCAGGAGGTAGGTCTCAGTACCTATTGGGCCAGCCAGGAGGTAGGTCTCAGTACCTATTGGGCCAGCCAGGAGGTAGGTCTCAGTACCTATTGGGCCAGCCAGGAGGTAGGTCTCAGTACCTATTGGGCCAGCCAGGAGGTAGGTCTCAGTACCTATTGGGCCAGCCAGGAGGTAGGTCTCAGTACCTATTGGGCCAGCCAGGAGGTAGGTCTCAGTACCTATTGGGCCAGCCAGGAGGTAGGTCTCAGTACCTATTGGGCCAGCCAGGAGGTAGGTCTCAGTACCTATTGGGCCAGCCAGGAGGTAGGTCTCAGTACCTATTGGGCCAGCCAGGAGGTAGGTCTCAGTACCTATTGGGCCAGCCAGGAGGTAGGTCTCAGTACCTATTGGGCCAGCCAGGAGGTAGGTCTCAGTACCTATTGGGCCAGCCAGGAGGTAGGTCTCAGTACCTATTGGGCCAGCCAGGAGGTAGGTCTCAGTACCTATTGGGCCAGCCAGGAGGTAGGTCTCAGTACCTATTGGGCCAGCCAGGAGGTAGGTCTCAGTACCTATTGGGCCAGCCAGGAGGTAGGTCTCAGTACCTATTGGGCCAGCCAGGAGGTAGGTCTCAGTACCTATTGGGCCAGCCAGGAGGTAGGTCTCAGTACCTATTGGGCCAGCCAGGAGGTAGGTCTCAGTACCTATTGGGCCAGCCAGGAGGTAGGTCTCAGTACCTATTGGGCCAGCCAGGAGGTAGGTCTCAGTACCTATTGGGCCAGCCAGGAGGTAGGTCTCAGTACCTATTGGGCCAGCCAGGAGGTAGGTCTCAGTACCTATTGGGCCAGCCAGGAGGTAGGTCTCAGTACCTATTGGGCCAGCCAGGAGGTAGGTCTCAGTACCTATTGGGCCAGCCAGGAGGTAGGTCTCAGTACCTATTGGGCCAGCCAGGAGGTAGGTCTCAGTACCTATTGGGCCAGCCAGGAGGTAGGTCTCAGTACCTATTGGGCCAGCCAGGAGGTAGGTCTCAGTACCTATTGGGCCAGCCAGGAGGTAGGTCTCAGTACCTATTGGGCCAGCCAGGAGGTAGGTCTCAGTACCTATTGGGCCAGCCAGGAGGTAGGTCTCAGTACCTATTGGGCCAGCCAGGAGGTAGGTCTCAGTACCTATTGGGCCAGCCAGGAGGTAGGTCTCAGTACCTATTGGGCCAGCCAGGAGGTAGGTCTCAGTACCTATTGGGCCAGCCAGGAGGTAGGTCTCAGTACCTATTGGGCCAGCCAGGAGGTAGGTCTCAGTACCTATTGGGCCAGCCAGGAGGTAGGTCTCAGTACCTATTGGGCCAGCCAGGAGGTAGGTCTCAGTACCTATTGGGCCAGCCAGGAGGTAGGTCTCAGTACCTATTGGGCCAGCCAGGAGGTAGGTCTCAGTACCTATTGGGCCAGCCAGGAGGTAGGTCTCAGTACCTATTGGGCCAGCCAGGAGGTAGGTCTCAGTACCTATTGGGCCAGCCAGGAGGTAGGTCTCAGTACCTATTGGGCCAGCCAGGAGGTAGGTCTCAGTACCTATTGGGCCAGCCAGGAGGTAGGTCTCAGTACCTATTGGGCCAGCCAGGAGGTAGGTCTCAGTACCTATTGGGCCAGCCAGGAGGTAGGTCTCAGTACCTATTGGGCCAGCCAGGAGGTAGGTCTCAGTACCTATTGGGCCAGCCAGGAGGTAGGTCTCAGTACCTATTGGGCCAGCCAGGAGGTAGGTCTCAGTACCTATTGGGCCAGCCAGGAGGTAGGTCTCAGTACCTATTGGGCCAGCCAGGAGGTAGGTCTCAGTACCTATTGGGCCAGCCAGGAGGTAGGTCTCAGTACCTATTGGGCCAGCCAGGAGGTAGGTCTCAGTACCTATTGGGCCAGCCAGGAGGTAGGTCTCAGTACCTATTGGGCCAGCCAGGAGGTAGGTCTCAGTACCTATTGGGCCAGCCAGGAGGTAGGTCTCAGTACCTATTGGGCCAGCCAGGAGGTAGGTCTCAGTACCTATTGGGCCAGCCAGGAGGTAGGTCTCAGTACCTATTGGGCCAGCCAGGAGGTAGGTCTCAGTACCTATTGGGCCAGCCAGGAGGTAGGTCTCAGTACCTATTGGGCCAGCCAGGAGGTAGGTCTCAGTATCTATTGGGCCAGCCAGGAGGTAAGTATTAGTATCTATTGGAGTCAAACCTTGCCCTTGGATATCACACAACAGACACCTCTGCACAGCCAAAGCAGCCAGTCTGCGGCTCCGAATGATTAAGGTAAATATTTGCATCTCGTTTCCATTCTAAACTCTCTACTGGGCAGAGAGTACACACACACACACACACACACACACACACACACACACACACACACACACACACACACACACACACACACACACACACACACACACACACACACACACACACACACACACACACACACACACACACACAGTTTGTTCTCTGGGCTGTTGATAGAAGTCGTTTGGTGTTTCATCAGCCGCCCCGCCTGATTGTGGTTTGAGAATAAACACAACTAGTGAACGTCCTGAATAGCACCTATCCCCTATGTAGTGCACTACTTTTGACCAGGGCCCTTAGGGCTCCCATAGGGCTATGGTCAAAAGTAGTGCACTACATAGGGAATAGGGTTCTATTTGGAATGTAGACACATTACCTCCCGTGGCGAGCACAGAGCTTCCTCTAGGCCTGCGGAGTTTAGAGTTAAATTGGCACACCCAGAGGACGGAGGGGAAACCTTCCACAGGTCAAGGTTCGCCCAAACCAAGGTAAAGTTACAGCTCTAAGCAGGCTGCCGTCAGTCAGCTGCCACCTGGTAGAGAGAGAGAGAGAGAGAGCCTAACCTGGGAGGGACAAGAACACCTCACCTGGCCCCAGAGACCTGAACAGGCTGGCTGCCTTGTCGGCTGCCACCTGGGAGAGAGACACCCCCACCCAGTCCACCCACCTGGCCCCAGAGACCTGAACAGGCTGGCTGCCTTGTCGGCTGCCACCTGGGAGAGAGACACCCCCACCCAGTCCACCCACCTGGCCCCAGAGACCTGAACAGGCTGGCTGCCTGTCGGCTGCCACCTGGGAGAGAGACACCCCCACCCAGTCCACCCACCTGGCCCCAGAGACCTGAACAGGCTGGCTGCCTTGTCGGCTGCCACCTGGGAGAGAGACACCCCCACCCAGTCCACCCACCTGGCCCCAGAGACCTGAAGAGAATGGCTGCCACCTGGGAGAGAGACACCCACCCAGTCCACCTACCTTGCCCCAGAGACCTGAACAGGCTGGCTGCCTTGTCGGCTGCTACCTGGGAGAGCGACACCCCCACCCAGTCCACCCACCTGGCCCCAGACTGACAGCTGGCTGGCTAGCGGGGTCTGTAGGCCTGACGGCTGGCTGGCTAGCGGGTCCTGTAGGCCTGACGGCTGGCTAGCTAGCGGGCCTGTAGGCCTGACGGCTGGCTAGCTAGCGGGGCCTGTAGGCCTGACGGCTGGCTGGCTAGCGGGGCCTGTAGGCCTGACGACTGGCTGGCTAGCGGGGCCTGTAGGCTGGCTGGCTAGCGGGGCCTGTAGGCTGGCTGGCTAGCGGGGCCTGTAGGCCTGACGACTGGCTGGCTAGCGGGGCCTGTAGGCCTGACGACTGGCTGGCTAGCGGGGCCTGTAGGCCTGACGACTGGCTGGCTAGCGGGGCCTGTAGGCCTGACAGCTTGGCCCTGGATCTAAGGTAGGGTGACTGGCACTGTTACAGAGACTGGTACAATGGTAAACATCACTAAACCAGGAAGGATAAACAAGGCTGTTTTAGATGCATCCTGCCCAAAAGACCAAAGCACTGTTAGAGAGATACACCCATTAATGTTTAGTCTTCCAGGCTAAGCCATTATTGCCATCAGCATGGGGAACTATGGGCCATTCTGGCTTGGACAAGCCTCCCTTACTTATGGGGAACTATG
>NW_025746667.1:0-32500 GCF_021184085.1 Oncorhynchus gorbuscha
CAGTCAGACCAGGGTGTCAGTAGCAGTCAGACCAGTCAGACCAGGGTGTCAGTAGCAGTCAGACCAGTCAGACCAGGGTGTCAGTAGCAGTCAGACCAGTCCAGATGGGGTGTCAGTAGCGATCAGACCGGGAGTGCCAGTAGCAGTCAGGCCCAGTCAGACCAGGGTGCCGTAGCAGTCAGACCAGTCAGACCAGGGTGGCTCAAATAACGATCAGACCAGTCAGACCAGGGTGTCAGTAGACCAGTCAGACCAGACCAGTCAGTAGCAGTCATCGACCAGGGTATCAGTAGCAGTCAGTAGCAGTCAGACCAGGGTGTCGGTAGCAGTCAGACCGGTCCGGTAGACCAGTCAGACCAGGGTGTCAGTAGCAGTCAGACCAGGGTGTGTGTAGCAGTCAGACCAGGGTGTCAGTAGCAGTCAGAGCAGTCAGACCAGGTTGTCAGTAGCAGTCAGACCAGGGTGTGTCAGTAGACCAGTCAGACCAGGGTGTCAGTAGCAGTCAGACCAGGGGTGTCAGTAGCAGTCAGACCAGGGTGTCAGTAGATCCAGACCAGGGTGTCAGTAGCAGTCAGACCAGGGTGTCAGTAGCAGTCAGACCAGGACCAGTATCAGTGTCAGTAGCAGTCAGACCAGGGTGTCAGTAGCAGTCAGACCAGGTTGTCAGTCAGCAGGGGTGTCAGTACCAGGGTGTCAGTCAGACCAGTCAGACCAGGTTGGTAGTCAAGACCAGGGTGTCAGTAACAGTCAGACCAGGTGTGTCAGT
This sequence comes from Oncorhynchus gorbuscha, assembly GCF_021184085.1. Taxonomy (NCBI): domain Eukaryota; kingdom Metazoa; phylum Chordata; class Actinopteri; order Salmoniformes; family Salmonidae; genus Oncorhynchus; species Oncorhynchus gorbuscha. The sequence continues at coordinate 767 of NW_025746667.1, forward strand.
AGACCAGTCAGCACCAGGGTGTCAGTAGCAGTCAGACCAGGGTGTGTCAGTAGTCAGTGTCAGACCAGGGTGTAGTAGCAGTCAGACCACCAGGGTGTCAGTAGCAGTCAGACCAGGGTGTCAGTAGCAGTCAGACCAGGGTGTCAGTAGCAGTCAGACCAGACCAGGGTGTCAGTAGCAGTCAGACCAGGGTGTCAGTAGCAGTCAGATGATCAGGAGAAAGTAGAGGGGACTGAAAGGAACATGAAATTGTCCAAAACATCCCCAAGGGAAATCAAAATAATTCCACATCCATAAAATGATACTTGTCATGGTTGGTCTGCGTGAAACCTGCATCCATCCCAAATGGCACCCTATATCCTACATAGTACTACTTTGGACCATAGCCCTATGGGCCCTGGACCAAAAGTAGGGCACTATGTAGGAATTTTCCGCAGTCTATATCATCACCCTGCTCATTACGTCTTCATGAAGGGCTCTTCTGGGGCACACTTGATCTCCCAATATGAGTAGGAGGTATTTCTCTTTTCCATTTTATTAGCAGCTAAGCTCTTTACACTTGTAGCATATTGCAGCAGGTTTCAAGCTTATGCTTTATTGTCTTACATTATTGAAAATCTAGGCCCTCAGAGCCATTTCCCCAGGTCGAGCTTTGTGTGAGAACACATGGATTTCTCTTGCTAGTACCGGGCTGTACTGGGGAGGACAGGGGATATTGTAAGGAGTAATACTCATTAATCCATCCTGGTTGACTTTCCTCAAAACTTTAGCCCTCCCCTATTGCATCTGTTGAGCCATGATGTTGATACCCTGACATCTATGAATATATTATACATCATGGCATTATGACTGACAATGACTTCGTATCATATGGTGGACTGGAAACTATCAGAAAGGTTAGGATACTAACGTTCTAGAAGGATAGGATACAGAGAGCATGCTAACATTCTAGAAGGATAGGATACGGAGAGAGCATGCTAACGTTCTAGAAGGACAGGATACAGAGAGCATGCTAACGTTCTAGAAGGATAGGATACAGAGAGAGCATGTTAACATTCTAGAAGGATAGGATACAGAGAGAGCATGCTAACGTTCTAGAAGGATAGAATACCGAAGAGCATGCTAACATTCTAGAAGGATAGGATACAGAGAGAGCATGCTAACATTCTAGGATAGGATACAGAGAGAGCATGCTAACATTCTAGAAGGATAGGATACAGAGAGAGAGCATGCTAATGTTCTAGAAGGATAGGATACAGAGAGAGCATGCTAACATTCCAAAGGATATGATACAGAGAGAGCATGCTAATGTTCTAGGATAGGATACAGAGAGAGCATACTAACGTTCCAAAGGACAGGATACAGAGAGAGAGCATGCTAACGTTCTAGAAGGACAGGATACAGAGAGAGAGCATGCTAACGTCCTAGAAGGACAGGATACAGAGAGAGTATGCTAACGTTCTAGAAGGATAGGATACAGAGAGAGCATGCTAACGTTCTAGAAGGGTAGGATACAGAAGCATGCTAACGTTCTAGAAGGACAGGATACAGAGAGAGCATGCTAACGTTCTAGAAGGATAGGATACAGAGAGCATGCTAACGTTCTAGAAGGATAGGATACAGAGAGAGTATGCTAACGTTCTAGAAGGATAGGATACAGAGAGCATGCTATGCTAACGTTCTAGAAGGGCAGGATACAGAAGCATGCTAACGTTCTAGAAGGATAGGATACGGAGAGAGCATGCTAACGTTCTAGAAGGACAGGATACAGAGAGAGCATGCTAACGTTCTAGAAGGATAGGATACAGAGAGAGCATGCTAACGTTCTAGAAGGATAGGATACAGAGAGTATGCTAACATTCTAGAAGGGGTAGGATACAGAAGCATGCTAACGTTCTAGAAGCATAGCATACAGAGAGAGTATGCTAACGTTCTAGAAGGATAGGATACAGAGAGAGCATGCTAACGTTCTAGAATGACAGGATACAGAGAGCATGCTAACGTTCTAGAAGGATAGGATACAGAGAGAGCATGCTAACGTTCTAGAAGGATAGAATACCCGAGAGAGCATGCTAACGTTCTAGAAGGATAGGATACAGAGAGAGCATGCTAACATTCTAGGATAGGATACAGAAAGAGAGCATGCTAACATTCTAGAAGGATAGGATACAGAGAGAGCATGCTAACGTTCTAGAAGGATAGGATACAGAGAGAGCATGCTAACATTCCAAAGGATATGATACAGAGAGAGCATGCTAACATTCCAAAGGATATGATACAGAGAGAGCATGCTAATGTTCTAGAAGGACAGGATACAGAGAGAGCATGCTAACGTTCCAAAGGACAGGATACAGAGAGAGAGCATGCTAACGTTCCAGAAGGACAGGATACAGAGAGAGAGCATGGTCCTTCTGTAGCTCAGTTGGTAGAGCATGGCGCTTGTAACGCCAGGGTAGTGGGTTCGATCCCCGGGACCACCCATACGTAGAATGTATGCACACATGACTGTAAGTCGCTTTTGATAAAAGCGTCTGCTAAATGGCATATATAGAAGGACAGGATACAGAGAGAGCATGCTAACGTTCTAGAAGGATAGGATACAGAGAGAGCATGCTAACATTCTAGGATAGGATACAGAGAGAGAGCATGCTAACGTTCTAGAAGGACAGGATACAGAGAGAGCATGCTAATGTTCCAGAAGGATAGGATACAGAGTGAGCATGCTAACGTTCCACAGGATAGAATACAGAGAGAGCATGCTAACATTCCAAAGGACAGGATACAGAGAGAGCATGCTAATGTTCTAGAAGGATAGGATACAGAGAGCATACTAACGTTCCAAAGGATAGGATACAGAGAACATGCTAACGTTCTAGAAGGACAGGATACAGAGAGAGAGAGCATGCTAACGTTCTAGAAGGACAGGATACAGAGAGAGAGCATGCTAACGTTCCAAAGGACAGGATACAGAGAGAGAGCATGCTAACATTCCAAAGGACAGGATACAGAGAGCATGCATGCTAGCATGCTAATTCTAGAAGGATAGGATACAGAGAGAGCATGCAGAGAAGGATAGCATGCTAACGTTCTAGAAGGATACAGGATACAGAGATACAGAGAGAGCACGTTGACAGGATAACATTAACCAAAGGATAGGATACAGAGAGAGCATGCTAACATTCCAAAGGATAGAAGGATAGGATACAGAGAGAGCATGCTAATGTTCTAGAAGGATAGGATACAGAGAGCATGCTAACATTCCAAAGGATATGATACAGAGAGAGCATGCTAACATTCTATGAAGGATATGATATGTTCAGAGATGAGCATGCTAACGTTCCAAAGGACAGAGTGAGGACGTTACAGAGAGAGCATGCTAACATTCCAAAGGATAGGATACAGAGAGAGCATGCTAACATTCAAGGACAGGATACAGAGAGAGCATGCTAATGTTCTAGAAGGATAGGATACAGAGAGAGCATACTAACGTTCTAGAAGGACAGGATACAGAGAGAGAGCATGCTAACGTTCTAGAAGGACAGGATACAGAGAGAGCATGCTAACGTTCTAGAAGGATAGGATACAGAGAGAGCATGCTAACATTCTAGGATAGGATACAGAGAGAGCATGCTAACATTCTAGAAGGATAGGATACAGAGAGAGCATGCTAACGTTCTAGAAGGATAGGATACAGAGAGAGCATGCTAACATTCTAGAAGGATAGGATACAGAGAGAGCATGCTAACATTCCAAAAGGATATGATACAGAGAGAGCATGCTAACATTCCAAAGGATATGATACAGAGAGAGCATGCTAATGTCCTAGAAGGATAGGATACAGAGAGAGCATGCTAATGTTCTAGAAGGATAGGATACAGAGTGAGCATGCTAACGTTCCAAAGGACAGGATACAGAGAGCATGCTAACATTCCAAAGGATAGGATACAGAGAGAGCATGCTAACATTCCAAAGGACAGGATACAGAGAGAGCATGCTAATGTTCTAGAAGGATAGGATACAGAGAGAGCATACTAACGTTCCAAAGGATAGGATACAGAGAGAGCATGCTAACGTTCTAGAAGGACAGGATACAGAGAGAGAGCATGCTAACGTTATAGAAGGACAGGATACAGAGAGAGCATGCTAACGTTCCAAAGGACAGGATACAGAGAGAGCATGCTAACGTTCCAAAGGACAGGATACAGAGAGAGCATGCTAACGTTCTAGAAGGATAGGATACAGAGAGAGCATGCTAAAGTTCCAAAGGACAGGATACAGAGAGAGCATGCTAACATTCAAAAGGACAGGATACAGAGAGAGCATGCTAACGTTCTAGAAGGACAGGATACAGAGAGAGCATGCTAACGTTCCAAAGGACAGGATACAGAGAGAGCATGCTAACGTTCTAGAAGGATAGGATACAGAGAGAGCATGCTAACATTCTAGAAGGATAGGATACAGAGAGAGCATGCTAACGTTCCAAGGACAGGATACAGAGAGCATGCTAACGTTCCAAAGGACAGGATACAGAGAGCATGCTAACGTTCTAAAGGATAGGATACAGAGAGCATGCTAACGTTCAAAAGGATAGATACAGAGAGCATGCTAACGTTCTAAAAGGATAGGATACAGAGAGAGCATGCTAACGTTCTAGAAGGACAGGATACAGAGAGAGCATGCTAACGTTCCAAAGGACAGGACAACGGACTATTCTAACATTCTAGAAGGCAGGGGAGTTGAAAAATACTGGAATAGAGAGGTGGCCTGAAAATGTGTGATCTAGTTAAACTCCATGGATAAGAATGGGGATGTTAGCTACAGTAGAAGCTCCTGACAATGTATGATCTAGTTAAACACTTGTTTGAATAACAAAAACACATCTAAATGTCCACACATTGTTCATCAAATCATACTTTATTGAAAGTTGTTTTTCCTTGTACTAAAAATAAACTATTACATTGAGTCATAACCTGAAATTTAACAGCATCAACTATAAAACTCACTGCTTGGCAAGGTGGAAACTGGCTTCAAATTATTCTAGGACGACACAAAACCAAATCTAGTGGGAAACAGACAAATCCTTGTCAAAACGGCTCTATGTTTCAAGTGTAGATCAAACTATTGAAAACTGGCTGAAAATGTTCATGAGATTAAACACAATTCAGGACACTATCCAAAATGAAACGATTAGCACAAATATTGGTTACAAACTTCTTATTTTATATTCAGCCAATTACATTTTTAGAAAAATATATAAAATATTTATTTCACAAAAATATATTTGCAGACAGGATTAATCCATTTCAAAAAAGGTTAACAATTATATAACTTTTAAAAAGTTTCTACTTATCAATATTACTATTTACATGTATATTTTCTGGCAGCTTTAGAAAGCAGTCTCGATACTGGGACAATAAGTATTTTATTTAATACATCCATTGACTTTAAAGGAGTATCCACATTACAGTGTAAAGGTACAGTACTTGTGGCTTGATGCTCCTTCCTTATGGTTGTGTGTAGACTACATGTGGTCATCTTTCCATTCAAACAGAATGTTAGTAAGACTATGAAGTCACCATGTCCGGAGACACCTGAAACCCCACCTCTTTAAGGAATACCTAGGATAGGTTAGTAATCCCTCTCACCCCACCCCCTAAGTTTTAGATGCACTATTGTTAAGTGACTGTCCCACTGGATGTCATAAGGTGATTGCACCAATTTGTAAGTCGCTCAGCGTCTGCTAAATGACTTAAATGTAATGTAAATGTCTACTGTCTGGTTAGTAGCCATTTTCCCCTTACCAGTGTTGGGTAGTGTAAACATGTGAGGCCATACATGAAGCAGTACAGCGTCCAGAGACACCTGAAACCCCACCTCTTTAAGGAATACCTAGGATAGGTTAAGTAATCCCTCTCACCCCACCCCCCCTAAGTTTTAGATGCACTATTGTTAAGTGACTGTCCCACTGGATGTCATAAGGTGATTGCACCAATTTGTAAGTCGCTCTGGATAAGAGCGTCTGCTAAATGACTTAAATGTAATGTAAATGTCTACTGTCTGGTTAGTAGCCATTTTCCCCTTACCAGTGTTAGGTAGTGTAAACATGTGAGGTCATACATGAAGCAGTACAGTGTTTGTGGTTTAATAACAGCTAGAAAAAGGCAAGGCACACTGATAAAACGGTTCACAGCCACGTACGCGATGGCTTGATCAAGCACTCAATCAATCGATCATTCTCAAGGATCCTTCAGGTCTTCAAACGATCTCTGATCATGACGATAACCGATCAATACCCCATGATGTGGTTAATGTGGCCCTGAGAAGAGACTCATTATGTGACACAGGTAATCTTTATGGAATAAACAGTTTACATGATGGTAGCATTCCAAATGGCACCCTCTCCACTATATAGTGCACTATGTGGGGAACAGGGTAGTGCACTATATAGGGAATAGGGTAGTGCACTATGTAGGAATAGGGTAGTGCACTATGTAGGGAATAGGGTAGTGCACTATGTAGGGAATAGGGTAGTGCACTATGTAGGGAATAGGGTAGTGCACTATGTAGGGAATAGGGTAGTGCACTATATAGGGAATAGGGAAGTGCACTACGTAGGAATAGGGTGCCATTTGGGACTGAACCCATGTCATGTTCATTAATCAGTCCCTCCAGCATTTCGATGGGATTTTTGCAGAGCAAACGGCTTGATTTTGCTGCGACAGTCCTGACATTTTGCATGGCAATATGCTATGATTTAGTCCAATTTGTCGCGAAACTGAGCTGACGAGAGGGGGGTAAGATTAGTTGATGTATGGCTTCATTTAAACACATTATGCAGTAAATGTACTCCGACTGGTTGAAATTGGAAGCCCTATTGTTGTACTGCGGGCGATGGGCCTGGTTTATGTGACAACATTGCGATGAGTTGCCTGTTGCGCGTGGAAAGAGTGCAGTGATTGGTCAAATTTACAAGCCCCCGCATAATACGCAGGGAATTATTGATTTAGCAATACATAAATAAATACAAATAATTGCAGAAACCCGGAGGGACTGATTAACCCGTTTAACATGAGAAAGTCCAGAACATCGACTCAACCCAAGGTGAGCATGAAGAGTAAAGGGCTCCATGGTCAATATAGTAGGTTCTTTAGCCCGAGGGCCAACCCTTCTAAAATAGGCATCTTTTATAATGTTTGATTTTGCAGGTGCAACAATTGTCCCCAAAGTAAGAGACATAATATCCCATATTAGCATAAGGAATGTTTGACTACATGTGCTATATCTGTTAAATCCACAATTGCCACTGATGAGACATTTGTTTTGGTGTTTCTGGATGGCTTGTACAAAATGCTGGGTTATAGGCCTAGACACTGACATGTGATATCAGTCACTACTGGGATATGTTCAGGCAAAAATCAGGACACTACTTTACGGGGCTCCCTGCCAGGCACCGACATAACAACATTGGCTGCCTTGGACTGCATAGACCTGTACAAGAGACAACACGAGCCTGGAGGGTTACTACGGCAATAATTACACTCGATTAATTTAATGGATTGTCATATTGTTGTTCTGCAATAAAACATTTTTGAGGATAAACACTGCATAGAAGACAAGACTATTCAATGTAAAAACGAATTATGACAGAAGGACAAATCCACAGTGGAGTGAAAATATATACAAAATATAATGTCAACAGTGTGGCACTAAGCCACATTCCTTGGGTAAGGACGAGATGCAATTTCCCAAACAGTTTTATTGCTTCCTTGATATCACCAGCATTGAGGGGAAGAAAAAAACTGTCGTAAAGATAGCCAAGACTACTTACTACACCTTATAGAGATACAGATATTAAGGAAGCATGTTGTCATGGATACGCCTAGTGTCCCTTACTGCTTGACCTATGAACCTTTATTACGACTCCAGCGTCATCATCATTCAAGAAGGAAAACATGGCCCGTAAAAACACTCCTGCAAATGCATGTGGGAGGCCAACTCCTTTCAAATATAGGCCTAGACTGTAGCAACAAAAGTATCCAAAAATAGTTGAATAAGCCCTCAAAATATATATATATATTCCAAAATAATTGAATACGCATATCTACCATGTTAGAAGCTGGGTGGTTGATGCCGACACCCTGCAGTTGCATGCTGGCGTCCATGGCACCGTCAGTCACCATCCCGCCATGTTCAACCTGGACGCAGACTCCCGCTCCGTTGCACAGTCGTTTCTGTGGATTCACACAATGCAGCTTAGTTGTGTAACGTGACAGGTAATGATCGATCCTAGTTAGCTCAGTGCTTATAGACATGCGTGCACTTAGCTAATGTAATGTACTAAGAGAAGGTTTCTTCACGAGAGACCGTGTAGCACGTATTCATAGTGACACGTGCTTCTACATTTTTGTAAACACGTTAGTTCCCTATGATTTAGCTTAGTTCCCATACAACCAAATATCCATGCAAGGTTAGTAGCTAAAGGAGTAGCAATCACACATACACACGTGATAACCAATAAATCACTATTAACGGATTTAGCCTAAAAATAGCAACAAGCCAACTGGAACAGCTATAGCAATAGCCAGATAGCTAGACTAGTGTTAGGAAAAACTATTTAAAAAATACACCAATAGCAACAATGTTTCCACTAAAGCAAAAGGTTACTGTTTAACATTGGAAACCCGACGTTGAATTGCATTGAATTCTTCCCCGGACAGAAATGAGCGCTTGAATCAGGGAAGTTTCCTCTCACCGCCTCTCTTACAATCCAACAATGTTGTTGAATAAGAATTGTAATTTCATCGTTAATCGTTCAATGCAATTCAACGTCGGGTTTCAAAGGCTATAAAGTAGTTTTATATAAGGACGGTTCCGGTCCTACCGCTTGGCAATCTTTCCCGGTTTGAAGGTCTCCTTCGTGGCGTCTCTTCTTCTGGACGGGTGTCATATATTCCATGGTTGTGGACGATTATTACACCTAGTTTTAGTATCTATCGACTGAATTTAATAACCCAAATGTCAAAAGGTAACGGTAACGTTTGATATCTGGCAAGGAAACATCTACAACACGTCCAGTGTCGCAAACTAGTTAAACACTAACGAGGTCTTTTCAGAAACGTCCGGCGGCGATATCAAAAATCAATTAAATTGCAACTAGAGAAGAAGTGGCTACAAAATGGTTCAATCTCTGGCTACCTTGTTAGCTGGTTTACTATTTCACTTTCAGTTCGCTTTTCTACCGCAAGGACACGAAAACCGTCCTCTTGATTTCTCTGCTTCTGACTCGTCAAAGTGTCGTCCGGTTTCCAAGTAGCGGAGGCCTTTCTGGACAGTGACTGATGTAAAAAGCGCTTTATTAAATACGATTGATTTGATTTATTTGTGGAATATGAGGACAAATTACCCCCACCAAATGCATGCTCAACACATTTTCTCCATTATAATTATAACAATATTGTGCAATTAAACAATAACATTTTTTGTATTTTACATGTTGGTTATTCATTTTAGTTCATAGATCAGTCATAAACCGACTCTGTGTCGGTGGTTATGTCTCGTTCCATCCATATAGTTGCTAGAATATACCGACTGGACCATTAGCTTGTTTTTCACTGAGCTGCACCGGGGTCGGAACAAAGTCATCGTTACATTCACTTTGGAGCCAGGTGAGATATAGTTCGGGAAAATGTACCTCCATGCATGGGATGTGATATGCCACTGTAGTCCGCATGTTGGAGTACAGGGACATATCCCATCCCCTGCATGGAGGTACGTTTTCAGACTCATATCTAGCTGCAGGGTTTCACTGTGTTTTTCATATTAACCGTGATATTGCGTTCCGACCCCCCGGTTCAGCTCAGCGTTAACAAGCATAAACAGTAAGGTTTGTAATCAGCTGGAAATCCACATAGAACAACAATCACTCGGTGAGCGATTACACACGTCTGAAAGAACAGTAAGGTTTGTGTCAGCTGGAAATCCACATAGAACACAATTCAATTCAATTCAAGGGCTTTATTGGCATGGGAAACATGTGTTAACATTGCCAAAGCAATTGAGGTAGACAACATACAAAGTGAATATATAAAGTGAAAAACAACAAAAATTAACAGTAAACATTACACATACAGAATCACTCGGTGATCGATTACACACGCCTGAAAGAACAGTAAGGTTTGTGTCTTCTTGGAAATCCACATAGAACAATAATCACTCGGTGATCGATTACACACGTCTGAGAGAACAGTAAGGTTTGTGTCTTCTTGGAAATCCACATGGAACAACAATCACTCGGTGATCGATTACACACGTCTGAGAGAACAGTAAGGTTTGTGTCTTCTTGGAAATCCACATGGAACAACAATCACTCGGTGATCGATTACACACGTCTGAAAGAACAGTAAGGTTTGTGTCTTCTTGGAAATCCACATAGAACAACAATCACTCGGTGATCGATTACACACGTCTGAAAACATGGCGACCTTAGTGGAGGCAACATCCTCGCAGCAGTTTGAGGACTTGCTATCAAAGGCTGGCAAGTATGTGTATCATTTCATAACATGACATTGAAGCCATTAGCCATTGAATGAGTGTCATTCAAATTAGGCCCCGTGTGATATTTAGCTTACTGTGATAGCTACTTTTCCTGTTATATCTAAATCTAGCGTTAGCTAGCGTGATGTAGCATCCCCATGTTAGAGGGAATGATAACTAGCTAATGTTGTCTAGCTGCTCCAAATGAAAGTGCAACTAACTAACTAGCTTGCTATTTTTACGCGGATATTTGCTTTTGCATGCTAGCTAATAACACACATGTTTATTGTACATGGTGTGAATGCAATTGATCATTGTAATACATGCTGATGTGTGTCACCTGATATAAACAGTCAGGCTCTTGTGTCTTGAACTCATGTGGGTTTCTTGTCACGATATGGCAGGGCAAGGCGACCTTTTCTATTAGGCAGACATTATATTCTATGCCTGATAATGTAACGTTAGGTTTAGCCTGACCCTTATATGAAAGGGAGAGATTAACCTCCCTTTATCAGACATGACTACTGTTATCCTACATCACATCAGGTGCCTGCCCATTTCAGAATTAGGTTGCTAACTAGGTCCATTCAGTTATTGTGCTTTTGAAATCCATCATTTCCAAGTAGGCTATAAAAATAATGTTTAATTCCAGATGACCTGTTGTGATCCAGTGTCCTAGTCATGTGATGTTCAGTTGGTCAGTGATCTCGGGCATGATCATCGTTGTATGGGAAGTAAAGAACGAACGGGTGTCAGTTAGCTCGGCCTATTGATGGTAGACAGTAGCTGGCACGTGTGCATGCATGTCCTACATCTTTAGCATGTGAATCTTTTGTATTTTTGTATTTTTTTTATTTCACCTTTATTTAACCAGGTAGGCTAGTTGAGAACAAGTTCTCATTTGCAACTGCGACCTGGCCAAGATAAAGCATAGCAGTGGGTCACTATAAAGTTGTGCTATTTTAGACCTATTGCTATGCTGAGATCTGACCCCTGTCTCTTCCTTGAGCCTCACCGGTGCACTAAAGATGTAGGACATGCATGCACACGTGCCAGCTACTGTCTACCATCAATAGGCCGAGCTAACTGACATCCATTCATTCTTACTTGCCATACAACGATGATCATGCACGAGATCACTGACCAACTCAACATCACCGTTCCAATCTAATGGGACTTCTCTGTTCCACCAGGTTCTTGACGGTGGTCCACTTCCAGGCAGCATGGGCCCCTCAGTGCAGTCAGATGAACGATGTGATGGCAGAGCTGGCAAAGGAGAACAAACACACCATGTTTATCAAGGTACATACTATACCTTGTGATGGAGGTTACATGATGCCTGATACACACACCTTGTGATGGAGGTTACATGATGCCTGATACACATACTATACCTTGTGATGGAGGTTACATGATGCCTGATACACATACTATACCTTGTGATGGAGGTTACATGATGCCTGATACACATACTATACCTTGTGATGGAGGTTACATGATGCCTGATACACATACTATACCTTGTGATGGAGGTTACATGATGCCTGATACACATCACAAGGTATAGTATGTGTGTCACATGTAGTGATGTTGATACCGGAGCTTCTTGTGATGGGAGGAGTCGAAATCGCTAAGCAGCTAACTTTGAAGCACAGTGTGTCGTATCTCTTTTTCAGAAGTGCGTCATCAATATCCAAAGCATCGTTTGATCACTTTAAAAAAATGTATTTGACCTTTTATTTAACCAGGCAAGTCAGTTAAGAACACATTCTTATTTTCAATGACGGCCTGGGAACAGTGGGTTAACTGCCTGATTTGTACCTTGTCAGCTCAGAACGACAGATTTGTACTTTGTCAGCTCGGGGGTTTGAACTCGCAACCTTCCGGTTACTAGTCACACGCTCTAACCACTAGGCTACCCTGCCGCCCCAGGGTAGCTGAGGGCGATACGTTTTCTCCCAGAGTCATGGACAGAACATTTTGGAGTGTAGCATCAGGTAACCGGACCACCAGTATGCATCATAACACAACGTACACTCACAGGACATTACTTCAATTCTAATAATAATAATATAATAATATATGCCATTTAGCAGACGCTTTTATCCAAAGCGACTTACAGTCATGTGTGCATACATTCTACGTATGGGTGGTCCCGGGAATCGAACCCACTACCCTGGCGTTACAAGCGCCATGCTCTACCAACTGAGCTACAGAAGGACCATTCTGTTGGAGTTTAGACGAGACCAATTATGTACCCAAGGTATCTTAAATCAGGTTAAAAAAATACTGTTTTTCTGGTAATATGCAGTAGGTGATGGCACAATCATTATTTTAATTATTATTATTTTTTGGGGGGGGGGGCTGGGCTCATAAGCCTATAGGCATAACATTTAATATACATGTGAGTGTTTTTGAATGATTTATCACCTTAGAAAGCTCTGTCCGTTTCGTTGGTGTTAGGCTTTGAAACAACATCCACAACAATCAGGTTTTTACAGTGTTTCAACCCTTCTGTTGAACTTCTTTCTTCAAATTGATCATCACCGTGAGGTGAGTTTTAACAGTAAGATAGGCCTTCTGTTTTAATGATAAGTGTTGGTTGTAATGTTAGATTTCATTTGCATTGATATCTGAGTGGTTAGAGGAACAATAGAGCCCTGAGTACCAGGAAATTAGGACCTGATGGGGGGACAATAGAGCCCTGAGTACCAGGCCATTAGGACCTGATGGAGGGACAATAGAGCCCTGAGTACCAGGCCATTAGGACCTGATGGGGGGACAGTAGAGCCCTGAGTACCAGGCCATTAGGACCTGATGGAGGGACAGTTGAGCCCTGAGTACCAGGAAATTAGGACCTGATGGGGGGACAATAGAGCCCTGAGTACCAGGCCATTAGGACCTGATGGGGGACAGTAGAGCCCTGAGTACCAGGCCATTAGGACCTGATGGGGGACAGTAGAGCCCTGAGTACCAGGCCATTAGGACCTGATGGGGGGACAGTAGAGCCCTGAGTACCAGGCCATTAGGACCTGATGGAGGGACAGTTGAGCCCTGAGTACCAGGCCATTAGGACCTGATGGAGGGACAATAGAGCCCTGAGTACCAGGCCATTAGGACCTGATGGAGGGACAGTAGAGCCCTGAGTACCAGGCCATTAGGTTCTGATGGTAGTTGGGTACAACCAAAGCATGTGCAGAGTTATTTTATATCCTGAGATTTTAGAGTATTCTGAAGAGATGTAGAATTACGTTCATAGTTCACTGCTTTTGACCAGAGCCCACAGGTGCAATGTTGTACACTAAAACTATATAAGGGAATATGGTGTCATTTTAAATCACATGCTATTTGTCAAATGTTATTTGTCACAATACACATGTTTAGCAGATGTTATTGCAGGTGTAGCGAAATGCTTGTGTTTCTAGCTCCCAACAGTGCAGTAATATCTGAACAATTTCACACAACACACAGAAGTAAAGGAATGGAATTAAGAATATATAAATATTTAGACGAGCAGTAGATTGATATTTGATCCTACATATTTTACACTGTAAAACAGCTTTTTCTTCATTTGTGTTTCAAGTTATTTTTTCTCTTCCAAACGATGAACAATATTCCTACATATTCCAATAGGAGTCTGCAGTTGCTGTACCAGCCTAGCTTGTCTCTAACCAATCAATAGCACTGTTCTTACCCGGGTCACATGGAAACAAGCATTTCACTATAAATATTTAGTGTCTATGTGTTTCCATTCTCATAGCAGTATTTCACTGCGTTGATGTAGGTTGTGTTCACGTGGCCTATAAGTGTCTGTCAGCCATAATGCCTCATGGGATCAGAGCACCAGCAGCAGAGTTCAGCTGCTCCAGGCAGGAAATAAGGGACGTCTGTAATGGCTGGCTGCGACAACCCGGGTCACTGATTTATGGATTACAATATGTGCTCGCTAAATATGATTGAACAATATCTCTGGGTCAATTTGTGCATCAATGTTTGTTTTCTTTCCTCTGCCTGGGGTGGGTGGGAGTGTTTCTGGAAATTCATGGTGGAATTACAAACCTTCAAAAGCCCTGTTTGTGGTGCTCCAGTGTAGGACGGTAGCTAACTTAACCCCCTGTTTGTGGTGCTCCAGTGTAGGACGGTAGCTAACTTAACCCCCTGTTTGTGGTGCTCCAGTGTAGGACGGTAGCTAACTTAACCCCCTGTTTGTGGTGCTCCAGTGTAGGACGGTAAGCTAACTTAACCCCCTGTTTGTGTGATGCTCCAGTGTAGGACGGTAAGCTAACTTAACCCCCTGTTTGTGGTGCTCCAGTGTAGGACGGTAGCTAACTTAACCCCCTGTTTGTGGTGCTCCAGTGTAGGACGGTAGCTAACTTAACCCCCTGTTTGTGTGGTGCTCCAGTGTAGGACGGTAGCTAACTTAACCCCCTGTTTGTGGTGCTCCAGTGTAGGACGGTAAGCTAACTTAACCCCCTGTTTGTGTGATGCTCCAGTGTAGGACGGTAGCTAACTTAACCCCCTGTTTGTGTGGTGCTCCAGTGTAGGACGGTAGCTAACTTAACCCCCTGTTTGTGTGATGCTCCAGTGTAGGACGGTAGCTAACTTAACCCCCTGTTTGTGTGGTGCTCCAGTGTAGGACGGTAACTAACTTAACCCCCTGTTTGTGGTGCTCCAGTGTAGGACGGTAGCTAACTTAACCCCCTGTTTGTGTGGTGCTCCAGTGCAGGACGGTAGCTAACTTAATCCCCTGTTTGTGGTGCTCCAGTGTAGGACGGTAAGCTAACTTAACCCCCTGTTTGTGTGATGCTCCAGTGTAGGACGGTAAGCTAACTTAACCCCCTGTTTGTGTGGTGCTCCAGTGTAGGACGGTAGCTAACTTAAACCCCTGTTTGTGTGGTGCTGCAGTGTAGGACGGTAGCTAACTTAAACCCCTGTTTGTGTGATGCTCCAGTGTAGGACGGTAGCTAACTTAACCCCCTATTTGTGGTGCTCCAGTGTAGGACGGTAGCTAACTTAACCCCCTGTTTGTGTGGTGCTCCAGTGTAGGACGGTAGCTAACTTAACCCCCTGTTTGTGTGGTGCTCCAGTGTAGGACGGTAGCTAACTTAACCCCCTGTTTGTGTGGTGCTCCAGTGTAGGACGGTAGCTAACTTAACCCCCTGTTTGTGTGGTGCTCCAGTGTAGGACGGTAGCTAACTTAACCCCCTGTTTGTGTGGTGCTCCAGTGTAGGACGGTAGCTAACTTAACCCCCTGTTGATATCAGAAACATCAGTGTGTTTCCTCACATGGAGCCTATTGTTTTTTTTTTACACATTGAATTGACTTGACCATGTGAGAAATATATATATTTAATGATTTTAAAGTAAATGAAAACTTGGAACTATTTTTTGTTCCTCTGTTAGTTTGAGGTGTGTGTGGTCCACACTAGTTCCTTTAATTTGATCCTGGTGGATTACCACTGTCAAGAACAAAGCAACTATCCATCACCAATCACAGATCACAGCACCCCGAGCAGAGCAGGAGGTGGTGCTGTTCTACTCTCTCATTTGTCTTGCTTGTTAGACATATCAAAGTGGTGAATGTGTGCTTTATTTTCTCCCTGAAGGGTGATGCCTCCTGGCTAAATAAACCGAGTGTTGAGGGGAAACTCAGCAGGGTGCAGTGGGGTTCTTCATGTGTGGATGCAGACATTGTTTGATGGCTTGGAAAGGGAACAAAGAGGGGTATCAACATTTATGTGGATGATCCCTCATTCACTCCATCTCTCTCTCTCCCTTCCTCCCTCATTCACTCCATCTCTCTCTCCCTTCCTCTTCCCTTCCTCCCTCATTCACTCCATCTCTCTCTCCCTTCCTCTTCCCTTCCTCTCTCTCTCCATCCCTTTCTCCCTCATTCACTCCATCTCTCTCTCCCTTCCTCTTCCCTTCCTCTCTCTCTCTCCATCCCTTCCTCCCTCATTCACTCCATCTCTCTCTCCCTTCCTCTTCCCTTCCTCCCTCATTCACAGAAGGGGGAAAGGAGAAGATCCATCTCTCTCCCTTCCTATTCCCTTCCTCCCTCATTCACTCCATCTCTCTCACCCTTCCTCTTCCCTTCCTCCCTCATTCACTCCATCTCTCTCTCCCTTCCTCTTCCCTTCCTCCCTCATTCACTCCATCTCTCTCCCTTCCTCTTCCCTTCCTCTCTCTCCCTCCATCCCTTCCTCTCTCCTTCCTCTCTCTCCCTCCTTCCCTTCCTCTCTCCTTCCCTTCCTCCCTCCTTCCCTCCTCTCTCTCCCTCCATCCCTTCCTCTCTCCTTCCCTTCCTCTCTCTCCCTTCCTCCCTCCTTCACTCCATCTCTTTCTCCCTTCCTCTTCCCTTGCTTTGTCCTCTCTCTCCATCCATCCCTTCCCTCCACCCCTTCCTCCCTCCTTCCCTCCTCCCTTTCTCTCTCAATCCCTTCCTCTCTCTCTCCCTCCAACCCTTCCTCCCTTTCTCTCTCAATCCCTTCCTCTCTCTCTCCCTCCACCCCTTCCTCCCTCCCCTCCTCCCTTTCTCTCTCAATCCCTTCCTCTCTCTCTCTCCCTCCACCCCTTCCTCCCTCCTCCCCTCCTCCCTTTCTCTCTCAATCCCTTCATCTCTCTCTCCCTCCATCCCTTCCTCTCTCCTTCACTTCTCTCTCTCCTTCCCTCCTCTCTCTCTCTCCCTCCATCCCTTCCTCCCTCCTCTCCCTCACCCTTCCTCCCTCCTTCCCTCCTCTCTCTCCCTCCACCCCTTCCTCCCTCCTACCCTCCTCTCTGTCTTACAGCTGGAGGCAGAAGCAGTGCCAGAGGTATCAGAGAAATATGAGATTACCTCAGTCCCGACCTTCCTCTTCTTTAAGGTGAGTCTTATTACCTCAGTCCTGACCTTCCCCTTCTTTAAGGTGAGTCTTATTACCTCAGTCCCGACCTTCCTCTTCTTTAATAAGGTGAGTCTTATTACCTCAGTCCCGACCTTCCTCTTCTTTAAGGTGAGTCTTATTACCTCAGTCCCGACCTTCCTCTTCTTTAATAAGGTGAGTCTAATTACCTCAGTCCTGACCTTCCTCTTCTTTAATAAGGTGAGTCTTATTACCTCAGTCCTGACCTTCCTCTTCTTTAAGGTGAGTCTTATTACCTCAGTCCCGACCTTCCTCTTCTTTAATAAGGTGAGTCTTATTACCTCAGTCCCGACCTTCCTCTTCTTTAAGGTGAGTCTTATTACCTCAGTCCCGACCTTCCTCTTCTTTAAGGTGAGTCTTATTACCTCAGTCCTGACCTTCCTCTTCTTTAAGGTGAGTCTTATTACATTTACATTTAAGTCATTTAGCAGACGCTCTTATCCAGAGCGACTTACCTCAGTCCCGACCTTCCTCTTCTTTAATAAGGTGAGTCTTATTACCTCAGTCCCGACCTTCCTCTTCTTTAATAAGGTGAGTCTTATTACCTCAGTCCCGACCTTCCTCTTCTTTAATAAGGTGAGTCTTATTACCTCAGTCCCGACCTTCCTCTTCTTTAAGGTGAGTCTTATTACCTCAGTCCCGACCTTCCTCTTCTTTAAGGTGAGTCTTATTACCTCAGTCCCGACCTTCCTCTTCTTTAAGGGGAGTCAAGTAGTGTAAAAAAACGAAGTTCCACTACTTGGCCAAAACTATTCTTGGATTCGGCTATTTCAGCCACACCCGTTGCTGACAGGTGTATAAAATCAAGCACACAGCCATGCAATCTCCATAGACAAACATGGCAGTAGAATGGCCTTACTGAAGAGCTCAGTGACTTTCAATGTGGCACCATCATACAATGTCACCTTTCCAACAAGTCAGTTGGTCACATTTCTGCCCTGCTAGAGCTGCCCCGGGCAACTGTAAGTGCTGTCATTGAGATATGGAAACGTCTAGGAGCAACAGCGGCTCAGCCGTGAAGTGGTAGGCCACACAAGCTCACAGAATGGGACCGTCGAGTGCTGTAACGCGTAAAAATCTGTCCGTCTGTCCTCAGTTGAAACACTCACTACCGAGTTTAAAACTGCCTCTGGAGGCAACGTCAGCACAATATCTGTTCGTCGGGAGCTTCATGAAATGGGTTTCCGTGGTTGAGCAGCCGCACACAAGCCTAAAATCACCATGCGCAACGCCAAGCGTCGACTGGAGTGGTGTAAAGCTCACCGCCATTGGACTCTGGAGCAGTGGAAATGTGTTCTCTGGAGGGATGAATCGACAGACAAATCTGGGTTTGGCGAATGCCAGGAGAACGCTACCTGCCCCAATGCATAGTGCCAACTGTAAAGTCTGGTGGAGGAGGAATAATGGTCTGTTTTTCATAGTTTGGGCCCCTTAGTCCAAGTGAAGGGAAATCATAACCATACAGCATACAGTAACATTCTAGATGATTCTGTGCTTCCAACTTTGTGGGTTTTTCTTTATTTTTCACATTGTAGAATAATAGTGAAGACATCAAAACGATGAAATAACACATGGAATCATGTAGTAACCAAAAAAAAAAGGTAAACAAATCTAAAAATATTTGAGATTATTCACCCTTTGCCTTGATGACAGCTTTGCGCACTCTTGGTATTCTCTCAACCAGCTTCACGTGGAATGCTTTTCCAACAGTCTTGAAGGAGTTCCCACATATTCTGATCACTTGCTTTACTGAAGTTGCGAGACTTTGCAAGCAACATTATTCTGATTGCTGACAGAGTCAGAACCGTGCAGTAGGCCTGTCTGCCCTCTCGCTCCGTCCCTCACTAGCTCGCTATGAAAGATTCCAGTGTTTTGTGTTCTCAGAAGTACGACAACTAATCACATCTCCTCCATTCCAAAAAATGCTGGATCTTAGGAGTCGATTCCTGGCGGAATTGAATCTTGACACCCCCTGAAATAGGAGTCGATTCCTGGCGGAATTGAAGCTTGACTCCCCCTGAAATAGGAGTCGATTCCTGACGGAATTGAAGCTTGACTCCCCCTGAAATAGGAGTCGATTCCTGGCGGAATTGAATCTTGACTCCCCCTGAAATAGGAGTCGACATGCAAGGAGTCAAGGAATCAACTTATTTTGTGGTCGACTCTTCACCGCTACGTCATCGTCGTTAACAGTTGGACTAATAGCAGAGAAAGACCAGCATTATTTGTTTTCCTCATCAATCTACACGTCAATCTACACATCAATCTACACTGTATAATAAAGCAAAAACACGTTCAAACATTTTTACACATTTATATAAAAAAATGCAAAGAATTAATTAACTTAAGTATTCAGACCCTTTGTTATGAGACTCAAAATTGAGCTCAGGTGCATACAAACTCTTATTTTCAATGACGGCCTTGGAGCAGTGGGTTAAACTGGTCTAGGAACAGTGGACTGGTCTAGGAACAGTGGGTTGGACTGGTCTAGGAACAGTGGGTTAAACTGGTCTAGGAACAGTGGGTTAACTGGTCTAGGAACAGTGGGGTTAAACTGGTCTAGGAACAGTGGACTGGTCTAGGAACAGTGGGATAACTGGTCTAGGAACAGTGGACTGGTCTAGGAACAGTGGGTTAAACTGGTCTGGGAACAGTGGACTGGTCTAGGAACAGTGGGTTAAACTGGTCTAGGAACAGTGGGTTGACTGGTCTAGGAACAGTGGGGTTAAACTGGTCTAGGAACAGTGGACTGGTCTAGGAACAGTGGGGTTAAACTGGTCTGGGAACAGTGGACTGGTCTAGGAACAGTGGACTGGTCTAGGAACAGTGGGTTAACTGGTCTAGGAACAGTGGGTTAACTGGTCTAGGAGCAGTGGGATAACTGGTCTGGGAACAGTGGACTGGTCTAGGAACAGTGGGTTAACTGGTCTAGGAGCAGTGGGTTAAACTGGTCTGGGAACAGTGGACTGGTCTAGGAACAGTGGACTGGTCTAGGAACAGTGGGGTTAAACTGGTCTAGGAACAGTGGGTTAGGAACAGTGGGTTAGGAGCAGTGGGTTAAACTGGTCTAGGAACAGTGGACTGGTCTAGGAACAGTGGGGTTAAACTGGTCTAGGAACAGTGGGTTAGGAACAGTGGGTTAGGAGCAGTGGGTTAAACTGGTCTAGGAACAGTGGACTGGTTTAGGAACAGTGGGGTTAAACTGGTCTAGGAACAGTGGGTTAACTGGTCTAGGAACAGTGGGGTTAAACTGGTCTAGGAACAGTGGGTTAACTGGTCTAGGAACAGTGGGGTTAAACTGGTCTAGGAACAGTGGGTTAAACTGGTCTAGGAACAGTGGACTGGTCTAGGAGCAGTGGACTGGTCTAGGAACAGTGGGTTAAACTGGTCTAGGAGCAGTGGGGTTAAACTGGTCTAGGAACAGTGGGGTTAAACTGGTCTAGGAACAGTGGGGTTAAACTGGTCTAGGAACAGTGGGTTAACTGGTCTAGGAACAGTGGACTGGTCTAGGAGCAGTGGGGTTAAACTGGTCTAGGAACAGTGGGGTTAAACTGGTCTAGGAACAGTGGGGTTAAACTGGTCTAGGAACAGTGGGGTTAAACTGGTCTAGGAACAGTGGGTTAACTGGTCTAGGAACAGTGGGTTAACTGGTCTAGGAACAGTGGACTGGTCTAGGAGCAGTGGGGTTAAACTGGTCTAGGAACAGTGGGGTTAAACTGGTCTAGGAACAGTGGGGTTAAACTGGTCTAGGAACAGTGGGGTTAAACTGGTCTAGGAACAGTGGGTTAACTGGTCTAGGAACAGTGGGGTTAAACTGGTCTAGGAACAGTGGGTTAACTGGTCTAGGAACAGTGGGGTTAAACTGGTCTAGGAACAGTGGGTTAAACTGGTCTAGGAACAGTGGACTGGTCTAGGAGCAGTGGACTGGTCTAGGAACAGTGGGTTAAACTGGTCTAGGAGCAGTGGGGTTAAACTGGTCTAGGAACAGTGGGGTTAAACTGGTCTAGGAACAGTGGGGTTAAACTGGTCTAGGAACAGTGGGTTAACTGGTCTAGGAACAGTGGACTGGTCTAGGAACAGTGGGGTTAAACTGGTCTAGGAGCAGTGGGGTTAAACTGGTCTAGGAACAGTGGGGTTAAACTGGTCTAGGAACAGTGGGGTTAAACTGGTCTAGGAACAGTGGGTTAACTGGTCTAGGAACAGTGGGTTAACTGGTCTAGGAACAGTGGACTGGTCTAGGAGCAGTGGGTTAAACTGGTCTAGGAACAGTGGGTTAACTGGTCTAGGAACAGTGGACTGGTCTAGGAACAGTGGGTTAACTGGTCTAGGAGCAGTGGGTTAAACTGGTCTGGGAACAGTGGACTGGTCTAGGAACAGTGGACTGGTCTAGGAACAGTGGGGTTAAACTGGTCTAGGAACAGTGGGTTAGGAACAGTGGGTTAGGAGCAGTGGGTTAAACTGGTCTAGGAACAGTGGACTGGTCTAGGAACAGTGGGGTTAAACTGGTCTAGGAACAGTGGGTTAGGAACAGTGGGTTAGGAGCAGTGGGTTAAACTGGTCTAGGAACAGTGGACTGGTCTAGGAACAGTGGGGTTAAACTGGTCTAGGAACAGTGGGTTAACTGGTCTAGGAACAGTGGGGTTAAACTGGTCTAGGAACAGTGGGTTAACTGGTCTAGGAACAGTGGGGTTAAACTGGTCTAGGAACAGTGGGTTAAACTGGTCTAGGAACAGTGGACTGGTCTAGGAGCAGTGGACTGGTCTAGGAACAGTGGGTTAAACTGGTCTAGGAGCAGTGGGGTTAAACTGGTCTAGGAACAGTGGGGTTAAACTGGTCTAGGAACAGTGGGGTTAAACTGGTCTAGGAACAGTGGGTTAACTGGTCTAGGAACAGTGGACTGGTCTAGGAACAGTGGGGTTAAACTGGTCTAGGAGCAGTGGGGTTAAACTGGTCTAGGAACAGTGGGGTTAAACTGGTCTAGGAACAGTGGGGTTAAACTGGTCTAGGAACAGTGGGTTAACTGGTCTAGGAACAGTGGGTTAACTGGTCTAGGAACAGTGGACTGGTCTAGGAGCAGTGGGTTAAACTGGTCTAGGAACAGTGGGTTAACTGGTCTAGGAACAGTGGGTTAACTGGTCTGGGAACAGTGGGTTAAACTGGTCTAGGAACAGTGGACTGGTCTAGGAACAGTGGGTTAAACTGGTCTAGGAACAGTGGACTGGTCTAGGAACAGTGGGTTAAACTGGTCTAGGAACAGTGGACTGGTCTAGGAACAGTGGGTTAAACTGGTCTAGGAACAGTGGACTGGTCTAGGAACAGTGGACTGGTCTAGGAACAGTGTGTTAACTGGTCTAGGAACAGTGGGTTAACTGGTCTAGGAACAGTGGGTTAACTGGTCTAGGAACAGTGGGTTAACTGGTCTGGGAACAGTGGGTTAACTGGTCTAGGAACAGTGGGTTAAACTGGTCTAGGAACCGTGGACTGGTCTAGGAACAGTGGACTGGTCTAGGAACAGTGGGTTAACTGGTCTAGGAACAGTGGGTTAACTGGTCTAGGAACAGTGGGGTTAACTGGTCTAGGAACAGTGGACTGGTATAGGAACAGTGGGTTAACTGGTCTAGGAACAGTGGGGTTAACTGGTCTAGGAACAGTGGGGTTAACTGGTCTAGGAACAGTGGGTTAAACTGGTCTAGGAACAGTGGGTTAACTGGTCTAGGAACAGTGGGATAACTGGTCTAGGAACAGTGGGATAACTGGTCTAGGAACAGTGGACTGGTCTAGGAACAGTGGGTTAAACTGGTCTAGGAACAGTGGGTTAACTGGTCTAGGAACAGTGGGTTAAACTGGTCTAGGAACAGTGGGTTAAACTGGTCTAGGAACAGTGGGCTGGTCTAGGAACAGTGGGTTAAACTGGTCTAGGAACAGTGGGTTAAACTGGTCTAGGAGCAGTGGGTTAACTGGTCTAGGAACAGTGGGTTAACTGGTCTAGGAGCAGTGGGATAACTGGTCTAGGAACAGTGGGTTAAACTGGTCTAGGAACAGTGGGTTAACTGGTCTAGGAACAGTGGGTTAAACTGGTCTAGGAGCAGTGGGATAACTGGTCTAGGAACAGTGGGTTAAACTGGTCTAGGAACAGTGGGTTAACTGGTCTAGGAACAGTGGGTTAAACTGGTCTAGGAACAGTGGGGTTAACTGGTCTAGGAACAGTGGACTGGTATAGGAACAGTGGGTTAACTGGTCTAGGAACAGTGGGGTTAACTGGTCTAGGAACAGTGGGGTTAACTGGTCTAGGAACAGTGGGTTAAACTGGTCTAGGAACAGTGGGTTAACTGGTCTAGGAACAGTGGGATAACTGGTCTAGGAACAGTGGGATAACTGGTCTAGGAACAGTGGACTGGTCTAGGAACAGTGGGTTAAACTGGTCTAGGAACAGTGGGTTAACTGGTCTAGGAACAGTGGGTTAAACTGGTCTAGGAACAGTGGGTTAAACTGGTCTAGGAACAGTGGGCTGGTCTAGGAACAGTGGGTTAAACTGGTCTAGGAACAGTGGGTTAAACTGGTCTAGGAGCAGTGGGTTAACTGGTCTGGGAACAGTGGGTTAAACTGGTCTAGGAACAGTGGGTTAAACTGGTCTAGGAACAGTGGACTGGTCTAGGAGCAGTGGGTTAACTGGTCTAGGAGCAGTGGGTTAACTGGTCTAGGAACAGTGGGTTAACTGGTCTAGGAACAGTGGACTGGTCTAGGAGCAGTGGGTTAACTGGTCTAGGAACAGTGGGTTAAACTGGTCTAGGAACAGTGGGTTAAACTGGTCTAGGAGCAGTGGGTTAAACTGGTCTAGGAACAGTGGGTTAAACTGGTCTAGGAACAGTGGGTTAAACTGGTCTAGGAGCAGTGGGTTAACTGGTCTGGGAACAGTGGACTGGTCTAGGAACAGTGGGTTAACTGGTCTAGGAGCAGTGGGTTAACTGGTCTAGGAACAGTGGGTTAACTGGTCTAGGAACAGTGGACTGGTCTAGGAGCAGTGGGTTAACTGGTCTAGGAGCAGTGGGTTAACTGGTCTAGGAACAGTGGACTGGTCTAGGAACAGTGGGTTAACTGGTCTAGGAACAGTGGGTTAAACTGGTCTAGGAACAGTGGGTTAACTGGTCTAGGAACAGTGGACTGGTCTAGGAACAGTGGGTTAACTGGTCTAGGAACAGTGGACTGGTCTAGGAACAGTGGGTTAACTGGTCTAGGAGCAGTGGGTTAAACTGGTCTAGGAACAATGGGTTAACTGGTCTAGGAACAGTGGGTTAACTGGTCTAGGAACAGTGGGTTAACTGGTCTAGGAACAGTGGGTTAACTGGTCTAGGAACAGTGGGTTAAACTGCCTGTTCAGGGACAGAACCACAGATTTGTACCTTGTCAGCTCGGAGAGAGGAGAGAGGACATGGAGTGAGCAGAGAGTAGAGAAGAGAGAGCAGAGAGGACATGGAGAGAACAGAGAGGGAGATGGAGAGGAGAGAGAGGGAGGTGGAGGGGAGAGAGAGAGAGGTGGAGGGAGATGGGATTGGAGAGAGTGGTAGATGGAGGGGAGCAGTGGGTTAAACTGCCTGTTCAGGGACAGAACCACAGATTTGTACCTTGTCAGCTCGGAGAGAGGAGAGAGGACATGGAGTGAGCAGAGAGTAGAGAAGAGAGAGCAGAGAGGAGAGAGGACATGGAGAGAACAGAGAGGGAGATGGAGGGGAGAGAGAGGGAGGTGGAGGGGAGAGAGAGAGAGGTGGAGGGAGATGGGATTGGAGAGAGTGGTAGATGGAGGGGAGCAGTGGGTTAAACTGCCTGTTCAGGGACAGAACCACAGATTTGTACCTTGTCAGCTCGGGGATTTGAACTTGGATTGGAATTGAGGTTTAGTAATAGTAGAGCAGGTAGAGAAGGTAGAATGCTTCACCGTCTGAACGGGACTCACAGTGAGACCCGGGTCTGAAAGGGACTCAGCGCGAGACCTGGGTCTGAAAGGGACTCAGCGCGAGACCCGGGTCTGAAAGGGACTCAGGGCGAGACCCGGGTCTGAAAGGGACTCAGCGCGAGACCCGGGTCTGAAAGGGACTCAGCGCGAGACCAGGGTCTGAAAGGGACTCAGCGCGAGACCCGGGTCTGAAAGGGACTCAGCGCGAGACCCGGGTCTGAAAGGGACTCAGCGCGAGACCCGGGTCTGAAAGGGACTCAGCGAGACCCGGGTCTGAAAGGGACTCAGCGCGAGACCCGGGTCTGAAAGGGACTCAGCGCGAGACCCGGGTCTGAAAGGGACTCAGCGCGAGACCCGGGTCTGAAAGGGACTCAGCGCGAGACCCGGGTCTGAAAGGGACTCAGCGCGAGACCCAAACCGCTGCCAGCAGCACAGCTGCATTTGTTGTGTAGTTTTTTTAATTAAAACTGGAAACTTAAAAAAAAAACTTAAAACTGGAAACCGGAAAACTGGAAGAAAAAAGTGTTTGAAATAAACATTTACCGTGTCAAGTTCATTAGTTCTTTTATTCATTTTTTGGTACAGTATGGTTAGTAACATGCTGCCCTTGGGATGCCTCTATCAGCCTCCGAGACTGCTGGTTAGTAACATGCTGCCCTTGGGATGCCTCTATCAGCCTCCGAGACTGCTGGTTAGTAACATGCTGCCCTTGGGATGCCTCTATCAGCCTCCGAGGCTGCTGGGTAACATGCTGCCCTTGGGATGCCTCTATCAGCCTCCGAGACTGCTGGTTAGTAACATGCTGCCCTTGGGATGCCTCTATCAGCCTCCGAGGCTGCTGGTAAGTAACATGCTGCCCTTGGGATGCCTCTATCAGCCTCCGAGACTGCTGGTAAGTAACATGCTGCCCTTGGGATGCCTCTATCAGCCTCCGAGACTGCTGGTAAGTAACATGCTGCCCTTGGGATGCCTCTATCAGCCTCCGAGACTGCTGGTTAGTAACATGCTGCCCTTGGGATGCCTCTATCAGCCTCCGAGACTGCTGGTTAGTAACATGCTGCCCTTGGGATGCCTCTATCAGCCTCCGAGGCTGCTGGTAAGTAACATGCTGCCCTTGGGATGCCTCTATCAGCCTCCGAGACTGCTGGTTAGTAACATGCTGCCCTTGGGATGCCTCTATCAGCCTCCGAGGCTGCTGGTAAGTAACATGCTGCCCTTGGGATGCCTCTATCAGCCTCCGAGACTGCTGGTAAGTAACATGCTGCCCTTGGGATGCCTCTATCAGCCTCCGAGACTGCTAAGTAACATGCTGCCCTTGGGATGCCTCTATCAGCCTCGGAGGCTGCTGGTAAGTAACATGCTGCCCTTGGGATGCCTCTATCAGCCTCCGAGACTGCTGGTAAGTAACATGCTGCCCTTGGGATGCCTCTATCAGCCTCCGAGGCTGCTGGTAAGTAACATGCTGCCCTTGGGATGCCTCTATCAGCCTCCGAGACTGCTGGTAAGTAACATGCTGCCCTTGGGATGCCTCTATCAGCCTCCGAGGCTGCTGGTAAGTAACATGCTGCCCTTGGGATGCCTCTATCAGCCTCCGAGACTGCTGGTAAGTAACATGCTGCCCTTGGGATGCCTCTATCAGCCTCCGAGGCTGCTGGTAAGTAACATGCTGCCCTTGGGATGCCTCTATCAGCCTCCGAGACTGCTGGTAAGTAACATGCTGCCCTTGGGATGCCTCTATCAGCCTCCGAGACTGCTGGTAAGTAACATGCTGCCCTTGGGATGCCTCTATCAGCCTCCGAGGCTGCTGGTAAGTAACATGCTGCCCTTGGGATGCCTCTATCAGCCTCGGAGGCTGCTGGTAAGTAACATGCTGCCCTTGGGATGCCTCTATCAGCCTTCGAGGCTGCTGGTAAGTGCCTGTCTGTTAGGAGAGGTAACACACACGGGGTATCAGGATCAGTAGGAGAATAAAACCCTAGTTTATAGCTTCTCCACAGTCAGTACCCTAATAACCTAGTTTACAGCTTCTCCACAGTCAGTACCCTAATAACCTAGTTTACAGCTTCTCCACAGTCAGTACCCTAATAACCTAGTTTATAGCTTCTCCACAGTACCATAATAACCTAGTTTACAGCTTATCCACAGTCAGTACCCTAATAACCTAGTTTACAGCTTCTCCACAGTCAGTACCCTAATAACCTAGTTTACAGCTTCTCCACAGTCAGTACCATAATAACCTAGTTTATAGCTTCTCCACAGTTAGTACCATAATAACCCAGTTTATAGCTTCTCCACAGTCAGTTCCATAATAACCTAGTTTACAGCTTCTCCACAGTTAGTACCATAATAACCTAGTTTATAGCTTCTCCACAGTCAGTACCATAATAACCTAGTTTATAGCTTCTCCACAGTTAGTACCATAATAACCTAGTTTATAGCTTCTCCACAGTTAGTACCCTAATAACCTAGTTTATAGCTTCTCCACAGTCAGTACCCTAATAACCTAGTTTATAGCTTCTCCACAGTCAGTACCATAATAACCTAGTTTATAGCTTCTCCACAGTCAGTACCATAATAACCTAGTTTATAGCTTCTCCACAGTTAGTACCATAATAACCTAGTTTATAGCTTCTCCACAGTTAGTACCATAATAACCTAGTTTACAGCTTCTCCACAGTCAGTACCATAATAACCTAGTTTATAGCTTCTCCACAGTCAGTACCATAATAACCTAGTTTATAGCTTCTCCACAGTTAGTACCATAATAACCTAGTTTATAGCTTCTCCACAGTTAGTACCATAATAACCTAGTTTACAGCTTCTCCACAGTCAGTACCATAATAACCTAGTTTATAGCTTCTCCACAGTCAGGACCATAATAACCTAGTTTATAGCTTCTCCACAGTTAGTACCATAATAACCCAGTTTATAGCTTCTCCACAGTCAGTACCATAATAACCTAGTTTATAGCTTCTTCACAGTCAGTACCATAATAACCTAGTTTACAGCTTCTCCACAGTCAGTACCATAATAACCTAGTTTATAGCTTCTCCACAGTTAGTACCCTAATAACCTAGTTTATAGCTTCTCCACAGTACCATAATAACCTAGTTTATAGCTTCTCCACAGTCAGTACCATAATAACCTAGTTTATAGCTTCTCCACAGTCAGTACCATAATAACCTAGTTTATAGCTTCTCCACAGTCAGTACCATAATAACCTAGTTTATAGCTTCTCCACAGTCAGTACCATAATAACCTAGTTTATAGCTTCTCCACAGTTAGTAACCTAATAACCTAGTTTATAGCTTCTCCACAGTCAGTACCATAATAACCTAGTTTATAGCTTCTCCACAGTTAGTACCATAATAACCTAGTTTATAGCTTCTCCACAGTCAGTACCATAATAACCTAGTTTACAGCTTCTCCACAGTACCATAA
Source organism: Oncorhynchus gorbuscha (assembly GCF_021184085.1). NCBI lineage: Eukaryota > Metazoa > Chordata > Actinopteri > Salmoniformes > Salmonidae > Oncorhynchus > Oncorhynchus gorbuscha. The sequence goes on from NW_025746667.1 coordinate 29,594, forward strand.
TAACCTAGTTTACAGCTTCTCCACAGTCAGTACCCTAATAACCTAGTTTATAGCTTCTCCACAGTCAGTACCATAATAACCTAGTTTATAGCTTCTCCACAGTCAGTACCATAATAACCTAGTTTATAGCTTCTCCACAGTTAGTAACCTAATAACCTAGTTTATAGCTTCTCCACAGTCAGTACCATAATAACCTAGTTTATAGCTTCTCCACAGTTAGTACCATAATAACCTAGTTTATAGCTTCTCCACAGTCAGTACCATAATAACCTAGTTTACAGCTTCTCCACAGTACCATAATAACCTAGTTTACAGCTTCTCCACAGTACCATAATAACCTAGTTTACAGCTTCTCCACAGTACCCTAATAACCTAGTTTATAGCTTCTCCACAGTCAGTACCATAATAACCTAGTTTACAGCTTCTCCACAGTACCATAATAACCTAGTTTATAGCTTCTCCACAGTTAGTAACCTAATAACCTAGTTTATAGCTTCTCCACAGTCAGTACCATAATAACCTAGTTTATAGCTTCTCCACAGTTAGTACCATAATAACCTAGTTTATAGCTTCTCCACAGTCAGTACCATAATAACCTAGTTTACAGCTTCTCCACAGTACCATAATAACCTAGTTTACAGCTTCTCCACAGTACCCTAATAACCTAGTTTACAGCTTCTCCACAGTACCATAATAACCTAGTTTATAGCTTCTCCACAGTCAGTACCATAATAACCTAGTTTACAGCTTCTCCACAGTACCATAATAACCTAGTTTATAGCTTCTCCACAGTCAGTACCATCAGGCCTTCACTGATGATTTAACATGCCAAACATTAAACTGGGAGAGGACGCCTGTCCTTGAATCTCTTTCTTGGATCTCTCTCTCAACCCTCCTCCTCTAGAATAATACAAACATGCAAACAAAAAGAAAAACCATTACGTTAAAATATTGATGTTATTTTTCTTTCTCCCCCATCCTCTGGTGGGTCTCAGGGTGGCCAGAAGATTGACAGGCTGGACGGAGCTCATGCCCCAGAGCTGACCAGTAAGGTCCAGAGGCTGTCGGTCAGCTCGGGGGGGCTGGGCGGGCCAGGGGCGGAGCCCCCTAAAGAGGACCTTAATGAGCGTCTGAAGAGACTGATCAACGCAGCACCCTGCATGCTCTTCATGAAGGGATCCCCCCAGGAACCCCGCTGCGGTAAAGAGAGAGGGTGGGGGTGTGGTCTTCATGAACAGTCTCCCCCCAGGAACCCCGCTGTGGTAAAGAGAGAGAGAGGGTGGGGGTGTGGTCTTCATGAACAGTCTCCCCCCAGGAACCCCGCTGTGGTAAAGAGAGAGAGAGGGTGGGGGTGTGGTCTTCATGAACAGGCTCCCCCCAGGAACCCCGCTGTGGTAAAGAGAGAGAGAGGGTGGGGGTGTGGTCTTCATGAACAGTCTCCCCCCAGGAACCCCGCTGTGGTAAAGACAGAGGGTGGGGGTGTGGTCTTCATGAACAGTCTCCCCCCAGGAACCCCGCTGCGGTAAAGAGAGAGAGAGGGTGGGGGTGTGGTCTTCATGAAGGTCTCCCCCCAGGAACCCCGCTGTGGTAAAGAGAGAGAGAGAGGACGGGGGTGTGGTCTTCATGAACAGTCTCCCCCCAGGAACCCCGCTGTGGTAAAGAGAGAGAGAGGGTGGGGGTGTGGTCTTCATGAACAGTCTCCCCCCCCAGGAACCCCGCTGTGGTAAAGAGAGAGAGAGGACGGGGGCGTGGTCTTCATGAACAGGCTCCCGCTGTGGAAAACACACAGGGGTCAGGCCTGGTAATTAGAGAGAGACAGGGGGATTGGTGGTGGTGGAGGAGATGCAAGCCTGGTGGTGGTGGTGGAGGAGGAGAGGCAGGCCTGGTGGTGGAGGAGGAGAGGCAGGCCTGGTGGTGGAGGAGGAGGAGGAGAGGCAGGCCTGGTGGTGGTGGAGGAGGAGAGCCAGGCCTGGTGGTGGAGGAGGAGGAGGAGAGGCAGGCCTGGTGGTGGTGGTGGAGGAGGAGGAGGAGAGCCAGGCCTGGTGGTGGTGGTGGAGGAGGAGAGCCAGGCCTGGTGGTGGTGGAGGAGGAGGTTCCCAACCACGCCGCTGATTATCAGTATCAGGTTCAGTATCATGTTCAGTATCAGTTTCAGGTTCAGTATCAGTATCAGGTTCAGTATCAGTATCAGGTTCAGTATCATGTTCAGTATCAGGTTCAGTATCAGGTTCAGTATCAGGTTCAGTATCAGGTTCAGTATCAGGTTCAGTATCAGGTTCAGTATCAGGTTCAGTATCAGGTTCAGGTTCAGTATCAGGTTCAGTATCAGGTTCAGTATCAGGTTCAGTATCAGGTTCAGTATCAGGTTCAGTATCAGGTTCAGTATCAGGTTCAGTATCAGTATTAGGTTCAGTATCAGGTTCAGTATCAGTATCAGGTTTAGTATCATGTTCAGTATTAGGTTCAGTATCAGGTTCAGTATTAGGTTCAGTATCAGGTTCAGTATCAGGTTCAGTATCAGGTTCAGTATCAGGTTCAGTATCAGGTTCAGTATCATGTTCAGTATTAGGTTCAGTATCAGGTTCAGTATCAGTATCAGGTTTAGTATCAGGTTTAGTATCAGGTTCAGTATCAGGTTCAGTATCAGTATCAGGTTCAGTATCAGGTTCAGTATCAGGTTCAGTATCAGGTTCAGTATCAGTATCAGGTTCAGTATCAGGTTCAGTATCAGGTTCAGTATTAGGTTCAGTATCAGGTTCAGTATCAGGTTCAGTATCAGGTTCAGTTTCAGTATCAGGTTCAGTATCAGGTTCAGTATCAGTATCAGGTTCAGTATCAGGTTCAGTATCAGGTTCAGTATCAGTATCAGGTTCAGTATCAGGATCAGGATCAGTATCAGGTTCAGTA